>NC_077232.1:235824795-236127412 GCF_027887165.1 Monodelphis domestica
CCCTCTTTCTTTTCTTCTTTCTTTCTTTCTTTCTTTCTTTCTTTTCTTTCTTTCTTTCTTCTCTTTCTTTCTTTCTTTCTTTCTTTCTTTCTTTCTTTTTTCTTTCTTTCTTCCTTCTTCCTTCCTTCCTTCCTTCCTTCCTTCCTTCCTTCCTTCACTTCCTTCCCTTCCTTCCTTCCTTCCTTTCCTTCCTTCCTTCCCTTCCTTCCTTCCTTCCTTCCTTCCTTCCTTCCTTCCTCTTCCTTCCTTCCTTCCTTACTTCCTTCCTTCCTTCCTTCCTTCCTTTCTTTCTTTCTTTTCTTTCTTTTCTTTCTTTCTTTCTTCCTTTCTTTCTTTCTTTCTTCTTCTTTCTTTCTTTCTTTCTTTCTTCTCTTTCTTTCTTTCTTTCTTCCTTCCTTCCTTCTTCCTTCCTTCCTTCCTTCCTTCCTTCCTTCCTTCCTTCCTTTCTTTCTTTCTTTCGTTCTTCTTCTTCTTTCTTTCTTTCTTTCTTTCTTTCTTTCTTTCTTTCTTTCTTTCTTTCTTTCTTTCTTTTCTTTCTTTCTTTCTTTCTTTCTTTCTTTCCTTTCTTCTTTCTTTCTTCTTTCTTCCTTCCTTCCTTTCTTTCTTCCTTCCTTTCTTCCTTCCTTTCCTTTCTTTCTTTCTTTTTTTTTCTTTCTTTTTTTTCTTCTTTCTTAGTTACTGGTAGGAAGATTAGGGTCAGTCAGAGAGCCTGGGAAAGTGTTTTAGATAGTATAAGGAGGTGGAGGTAGAGTCCAAAGAACAACAGAAGGCTCTCCTTTCGCAGGGGACTTAGGGGTCAGGTGGAGGTAGCTTGAAGAATGTCTGGATCATACCTATCAGTTTCCCTTATCCCTTTTTGTTAAAATAAACTTTGTTTCATAATCAAAGGGTTTGATGCTTAATTGTCCCTGAGGAGTTCCTAGGTGGGTTAAAACATTTTACGTCCCTCTTGGACACTTCCCTATTACACTGGGTCATTGCATTCCTACAGGTAGAAAAATCCATTACATTCGATTGTACCACAGTGTATCAGTCTCTGTGTACAGTATTCTGATTCTGCTCCTTTCACTCTGCATCAATTCCTGGAGGTCTTTCCATTTCACATATAAATCCTCCAGTTCATCATTCCTTTTAGTATTCCATCATCAACATGTACTACAATTTGTTCAGACATTCCCCAATTGAAGGGCATCCCCTCATTTTCTAATTTTTTGCCACCACAGGGAGCGCAGCTATGAATATTCTTGTACATGTCTTTTTCCTTATTATCTTTTTTGGGGGTACAAACCCAACAGTGGTATAGCTGGAGCAAAAGGGTACCATTCCTTTATAGCCCTTTAGACAAAATTCCAAATTGCCCTCCAGAATGGTTGGACCAATTCACAACTCCACAAGCAATGATAAATCTTATTTTAAAATTTTTTTCAGTCATATCTGACTCTTCAACATTCCATTTGGGGTTTTCTTGGCAAAGATGCTGGAGTATTTTACCATTTCCTTTTTCAATTCATTTTATACATGAGGAAACTATGGCAAACATAGTTAAGAGATTTGCCTCTAGTTGTACAGCTAGAGTCTGAGGTCTTGGGGAAGCTAGGTGTTTCAAAAGATTCAAATCTAGCCTCAGATAACTTCTATCTATGTGACCCCTGGGCAAGTCATTTCACCCCAATTGTCTAGTCTTTACCATTCTTCTGCCTTGGAACCAATACATTGAATTGATTCTAAGATGGAAGGTAAGGGTTTTAAGAAAAGTATCTAAGGTCAGATTTTAAATGAAGCTTTCTGATGTCAGATCTGGCATTCTATCCAAGTACACTCTTGTCAATATCTCATATTTCCTTCTATTTCTTTTTCTTTTAAGAAAAACCTTATTTTCTTTGATCTTTATGTTTTTATTCCATTTATTTCGGGATAAATTCCTCTCCTATCCCTTAACACTACATGCTAATAATTGTTATAAATGTGATGAAGGAAAAGAAAGAAGAAACAATGACTTAATTAAGTCCATCTAATACTTTATCCCTGACATTATAGCAATATTCCCATACCCAACTACTTTCAGGTCATAGATACTGAATTCCACCAGTAACAAGAGATGATGTACTCATGATTTATATATATATATATATATATATATATATATATATTATATATATACATATATATATATATATATATATATAAACTCAACATTCCTAATGAAGCAATTTAATGAAAAAAGAAGAGATTATTAATATTTTACATTGACTGGTAAACTTTACTTTTTAGTTTAAAAATGACTTTATTAAAGTATTGATTGTATTCCTTAAAACAAGTCTTAGTTCAAAAATTCAATATTTAAATAAATCAGAAAATGGTTAATCCTTTTACAAAATGATTTACTATAAGTTTTCTATAAGGATTCTCCTCAAGCATATATAAAATATTATTTAATTTGTACATATTCTGCTAATTCACGCACATCTAGTCCCCCTAAATGTAGAATGCCTGAGATTTTTCTTTCCAGAATCAGAGCCAAGATACAATGTCTTCATTACTGAATATGGATTATAGTGTCTAGAGTTGGAAGGCATCTTCCTGACTAGCACATCCCATTGCTTCATTTTTCAGATGAGGAAACTTAGGCTCAGAGAAAAGAAGTGATACAGAAGATACAAGGTGATTCAGAAAAGATATAGTAGAGCCAGGATTCAAGCCAAGTGTTTAATGCTGGTTCTCATCATTTTTTACTATACCACAGCTGGCTCTGTCAATTGGGAATTAAGTAAATTAAAATTACCAAGATGTGAAATATCAACCCGTCATAATACCATCTTTACTAAGTGGAATTATTCCTGGAATTTCTTTCATATAGAAACAAATATATGATTTTCATACAAGTGAAAGGAAAGCAACATTAGGAAATATGCTTTTATTGATTAGACTACAAGTCACTTAAGCAAAAATGACTTTTAATTGACTGGACATCTTCATTTATAGCACTGTGACATGTTTCCTAGAAGTGTTCAAAGTAGTCTTAAACTGTCACCAAAGCAATAGAAAATTGAAGTCCTAAAATGTAAGCTGGTTTACTCTAAATTTTGGTCATTCATGAAAATTATATATAGATATAGATACACACATACATATAATCCACATTTATTTATACACATAAATATACACATACACACCTGCTTTGTATTATGTCAAGGAGAATAAAGATAAAATCTAGTATTGAAAAGTATGACAGATGTTAATACACTAGTTGGGAAGTTATGAAACAATACAACTATTCTGAAGAGCATTTTATGACCATTTCCCCAAAGCCACAAAATTGTGCATAGCCTTAGACTCAGTATACCACTACTAAGTCTGTATCCCGAAGAGATCAAAGAAAGCAGAAAAGGACGCACTTGTACAAAACTACTTATAGAAACTCTTTGTGTGTGTGTGTGTGTGTGTGTGTGTGTGCTAGCAAGGGTTTGAAAACTAAAGGGGCATCCATCAATTGGGCAAGTTGTGGTCTATGGTTTTAATGGAATAGCATTATTCCAGAAGAAATGACAAACAGGAAGATCACAGGGAAAAAAACAACAACAACAACCTGGAAATGCTTAAATGAACTCATGCAAAGTGAAGTGAGCAGAATCAGGACAATGTTATACATAATGGCAATAATACTGTATGATGATCGTATGTGAATGATTTAATTATTATCAAAAATGCAAGGATTCAAGACAATTCCAAGGGACTTGTGATGAAACAGGCTTCCCAGTACCGAAGAATGAACCAATAGAGTGAATGCAGATCATAGCATACCCATTTTCACTTTATTTCCTTCATGAGTTTTTTCTCTCATGTGTGATATGTATTTTGTTTCACAATATGATGAATATGGAAATATGTGTTATATATGATAGTAAATGCATAGCCTACATCAGATTCCTTGCCATTTTGAGGAGGAGGGAGGAGAGGGAGAGAATGTGGATTACAAATTGTCAGAAAACAAATATGAAAAAATTTGTATGGGTAATTGGAAAAACACAATAAAATAGTACGGGGGAAGAAAATATGTCAAAAATGGGTTGGGTCAATTATTGAATGAAGAAATTAAATTTACATCAGTTGAAGACAGGTGAAGACATTATGTATGTAATTATATTTATACATTATATATGTACAGAACTACATACATAAACTAAATATATGCACATATATGTGGGTCTTATTTCTTTCTCCTTCAGCAAACATTGAATTCAATTCAATACACATTTATTAAATAACTTTTGTGTGCTTTCTAGTTGTTTTATCTTCCATTCCTGTTTCTCTATTCATAGAAAGAGAAATAAGACAGAAGTTCCATGCCAATCAGGAGTCAAAACTATTTTTTCTCTCCAGAAATACTAACCTCACAGAGTTCAGCATCCTGGAAATATAGTCAGAACATCATCTTCAAACCTTTAAAAGTGTTATTTTGTGGAATGTTTATATTTCACAGACATTCCTCAATTCTATATTTACACTGAAGAGATCAGTCTCAGAGGTTACATTAGTGACATTGACTACACACCCTATGGATGTATTCTTAGGCATATTGCCAATATTAACAAACCATATTGCTTTTCTTCTCTGTTCATATCTTTGTCTTTATCAAATATTGCTCAGCTCACCTAAATCTGCTCCTCAATTGATTGACTGAATTCAGTGCTTCCTTCTCTTAACCTTTCTCCCAGCACTTCTGTCTCTTTTCTTGTCTCCCTTTATGTGATTATTTCAATCTTGTGCTTTTCTGTATCATCATTTTTTTTCATCTATTTCCTTTAAAAATGGGTTTGTTGTTGTCCATCCTTCCTTATGAAGAGGACCAGAAACATCATAGGGTGATGTCTTGACTGATGCGTGAAGAATCTAAGTGAGGCATAGTGGCATAGTTGCACAACAGATTCACTCTCTTTTCTAGTCACTGAAGTCCAACGACTTCCAGCGACAAAAGTCAGGACAACTGGATATAGCCCAGGATGCGGGAGGTGGCTTTGACAACTTCATTGCCTGAACAAACTCTAAGCACTTCACAGGACCTGCTTTAACTATCTTCATGACTACTGGAACAAATTTTTCTCATTTGCCCATTATGCCAGATAAGTCTTCGCATGCTTGTGGTAGGCATCTCTCTAACTCACCTGTAGGGCTGAGACTAGCCAGTTATCTTCAACTTGGTTTAGCCCATCTGCCAAGCATCTTCTTTGGGAGTGGTAGCTGCAAATACTGCAGTTTATTGGAGCTATAGATGAGAGTTGGGTGAAAATAGGTAACCAAAGGAGGATGAACATTGGAATCAATGCTTAGTATTGATTCTAAGATAGACAGTAAGGTTTTTTGCTTGCTTGTTTGTTTGCTTGTTTTTTAAGAAAGTTAATGTGTCTTAGAGGTAGGAAACAAGATTTAAAAGCACCTAGTGAAATATTATTTAAATTTTAATCAAATTCATTCTAAAACATACTAATGCAACAGTAATGACAAAAAAGCAAGAAATCCCCTAAAGATTGATGTAATGACATTGGATCCATGCCAATAGAGATGTCTTCAAATATTTAAACCAATTGTTATCACAAACGCCTATATTCTCTTCTGTAGACTAAATTTCTTTTATTACTCATAAAATATAGTTTAGAGACTTGTATGTCATTTCCATCTTCTTCAGAATGTTTTTCTGTTTATCAACATCTGTCTTAAAATATAGTATCAAAATACCTCTAACAAAACAAAACAAAAAACAAACCCACAACCAATGCTACAATGTATTTTGACGGAACCTGAATAATTTGGAATAGTATTTGCTTCCCTTGTTTTCAAGACTTTCTTTTATACATCAAAAGATCTTGATACTATTTTTAGTTGTCAAATTGTACAGTTAACTGGAATTATTCCCCTCTTTTAAGCTTTCTCATATTAGGTTGATCTCAGAACTTTGCTTATACTCCTCCCTAAGCTACCGTTTATTTTTTCTAATTCTGTGCAGTTTCATACACTGACAAAAGTATTGCCTTTAATTTCAGAGGAATATAGTCTTCTATTTAGAGCCTATGGACAAATATCCTAAACTCTAGGCTTCATATTCATCATTTTTTAATGATGAGGTAAGATGAGATAATCCCAAAGATTTTTCCAAGCTCTTTAAAGATTCCCATGAGCATTTGTTTATTTGGGAACATGTCATTGCTTCTACTATAATCTAAGGTCCTTGAAAATAGCAATCAAGTTTTATTTATATTGACATTATCACTAGCACTAGTAACACAACATGTAAGAGACAGGCACTGAAGTATTTCTATCCAATAATTCCAATAAATATTTATTAAGGACCTACTATGGTGGCAGCTAGGCAGTTCAGGGGATAAAGTTATGGGCCAGGAGTCAGGAAGACCTTAGTTCAATTCTTGACTCACACACTTAGTTATATGTTAGTTATATATAGAATATAGAATATATATATATATATATATAACATATATAGTTATATGACCCTGAATGAGATACTAAATATCTGTTTGCCTTAATCAACTGGAAGAGGAAATAGCAAATCACTCCAGTATCTTTGCCAAGAAAACCTCATGGGCACGATTGGTATGTTTGGTCTGTAGCGGTCACAAAGAAGTCTAACATGACTAAACCTGAATAACTGAAGAATAGCAATCGATCAGTTTTGTGGATTATTTAGTCTCCAAGACTTTTTGATCCCATTAAACCTTTTAAGCACCTATCTATATCTGTGACTGTTATTTTCTACATACTATCTTATATGTTTAAAATTTTCCTGGCATCTTCAATTGGATTGCAAGTATCTTGAGTATATGAATTGTATTTTATATCTCCTTATCTTTAGTTTCTAGTTGTTGGCCTCTAAATACATTTGACAATAATATGATCGATAAACCAAAATGCAGAACTGAGTATATGTCATCCTACAATTTATTTTATTATGCTGAATTTAATCACAAGAAATAGCATTCCCTTACACAAAGCAGAAGATCATGTGAGAGGATTCTATATGGATCTCCATTTCATCAGGAATGATTTTAAATATATAATTATTCCACATATTAATTTCAAAACATTAGGCAAATATATTAAAAGCTAGCATTTAGGAAAATTTTTCATGCTTCCTGAACTGACTTGTATATTCAACTTGTAGTCACTTGCTTCTTTGAACCTCACCACTGGGGTGGTGGTGGTATTAGACACACCACATTGCTGTAGCATTCATGAAAGAACAGCATGTGCCAGGAAAGTGCCATCTGTTGTTTACCTGATGGTGAACAGGTAAGTCAGGCATCATACTAGATTAAATCATCTTACAAAGCAAGGGTACATGTAGCACATAAGCATTAACGTTCAATATGCTGGCTTCTGTTTGCTTAAGCTAGGACTTTGCAATCCACTCTTTACTTGGAGGACCACCTTACTCCAAAAATACTACTATTCACAATATTCTTTTTAATGTGCTGTAAAATAAATGAGCCAAATCTCCCTGTTCATGAATTTAATAAGGGTGTGTGCCTTTCCCTCCCCTCTAAAAGAGGGCCGTTAACAAAGAGTCATTAACTGGAGCTCTCTGTAGGAGCCCAACTTGTCTCCAAGCATAAAAATGGAAATACTGATACTATGACAACACAGCCTGAATTTTCTGCTTTGCAGACACCAGATTTATTTTTAAATGGTGTGAATCAAATGTGCGCTGAGAGGCCAACTTTAAAATACAAAAGAAAAATTGGCAAAGGGAGGATTTTGCTGGTTTGGCTGAAGTGAGGCTGTCCACAGCATTTCACTCTAGTGGGGGCTCCTGACTGTGGAAATCATTCAAATTGTCATTCTCTTTGGCTTGCCAAAAGGGGATTATGAATTAAAGTCAGTGTTGCAGGAAACCTCACCTACCCTCTGAAAGACAACAATAAATCAAAAATGGATTTTGTTCATTCAGATTTGAAAAACAACACAACACAAAACAAAAATACAGATGATCTACCCCAGGGTCCTATCTCTTTACTGGAAATATCAGGTAATGAAGCAAAGCAAGCATTTGAGGGTAATTTTTAATTGTCAGTGGATGAAAAGGAAAGGGGTGAAGTAGGGTTTTCAATATGTGTCCATAGAGGAAGGAAAAAAAGAAGAGAGACTGAAAGTCAAGAAATGAATGATTCTGTTTAACATTGTCTTGTACTCCTTTCTTTGTACTTTAAGTCATGAAGTGAAAAATGAGAAGAAAAGGAAAAATAAGTGAAAAGTGAAATCCTTCAGAGGTTTTAGATAAATATGCTACACTCTGATTCCTAAGTGATAGAAGGTCGTATTGGTGTGGGTATTCCATCAAATGATAGTTAAAAAACTTTAATTCAGCTCTGCAATAAGCACTGAAGATAAAAAGGGGAAAAAAATTACACAGTCCCTTCCGTTAAGCAGTTTATAATCTAACTCTGGAGACAAAATGCTAATAAAAAAGTAATTAAAAAATCTATACAAAGTGGATGGAAAGTAATCTGGGAAAGGAAAGTGTTAGGAGTTGAGCAACCAGAAAAGATCTTCTACTGGAATTGTCATATGATCTATTTCTTGAATGAAGCCAGAGAAACCAAAAAGTGTAAGTGAAAGGGCAGAAAATTGCAGGCAAATTCATTAGGATGGGTGATAGAGTGTCATAATAGAGAAATGACAAGAAGGGCACTATCATTGGATTACAGAGTGCAAAAAGGGGAATAAATTGTAAGAAGATTGGAAAGATGTGTTCATTTGTTTAGAACATTAAAAGTGCCACAGAGGATTTTATTTTCAGTGTTGGAGGTGAGTCATACAGTGAAGTTTATTGAATGGGATTTGGTGTGAAAAGGTCAGATCTTTTCTTTAAAAGGATCAACTTCACAGCTGAGTGGAGGATACTCTATAATGGAGAAAATTTTGAGTCAAAGAGGCCAGCTATTAGACTAATTTCTTTTGAACTATTAGACTAAGTTCTTTTGAGAGGTGATGAGGGTCTGTACCGAGTCAGTGGCTGAATAAGTAGAGAGAAGTAAATATTTACAAGATTATAAATGTGGAGTGAGTAAGAAGTTAATGACACTAAAGCTTTTGACATGGGTAATTTGGAAGATGATATCCTCAACAATAAAAGGAGCAAAGCTTTGAAAGAATACAAAATGTTAAATTTGAGAGTCCTTCAAAGTATCTTACTCAAGATATCTAACTTACTTAGATTAGAAACTTGGGGGAAGTTATTGTGTATTACATTAGTGAGGAGCCAATAATGGAAATTAGAAAAGAGTGGCCAGACATGTAGAAGAATCAGTAGAAAGTAGTATCATAGAATTCTGGAGAGGAGAGTATCTAATTGAAGGCGATTAGCATTGTCAAAGAGAAAAGTGCAGGAGGAACAGGATTGAGAAAAGGTCATTAGATTTGTTAATTAAAGGAATCACTAAATACTTTAAGGGAGTGTAGTTAGAGTTATATAATGAGGTCAGAAACCAAATTGAAAGGTATAAAAAAAGTAAGTTCAGTAGATAATATGGAGGTAAAGAATATATATATATATATTTTTCCCTTTTTAACTTATTAATTACTTTTTAAAACATTTTTTAAAATTCTGAGTTCAAAATTCCTTTCCTTTCTATAGCACCTCCTCTGTCCATTGAGAAGACAACCAATATGATATCATGTGATGTGACATCCTGAAATATATTTCCATATTGGCTATGTTGAACAAAAGAAGAAAATAAGAGAAAAAAGTATGCTTCAATATGTATTCGGGCTCCATCAGGTTTTTCTCTAAAGGTGGAGAGCATTTTACATTCAGAATTGTCTTGAATTATTTAATTGATTCTATGTAACTAACTTTTTCATAGTTGATCATTGTTATAATAGTGCTGCTACTATGTACAATGATCTTGAGTTTCTGTTCAATTCATTCTGTATCAATGTCTTCCTGGGTTCTTCTGAAATCATCCCCCTGGTCATTTCTTATAGCATAATAATATTCCATCGAAATCTAATTCCATAACTTGTTCACCTATTCCCTAATTGATGGACATCTCCTCAAGTTCCAATTCTTTGCTATCACAAAAAGAGCTCTTATTAATACTTTTGTACATTGAGGCCCTTTTCCTATTATCTCTTTGAGGTAATGATCTATTATTGGTATTACTATGTCAAAGGGTATGCACAGTTTTATGGTCCTTTGGGCACAGTTCCAAATTGTTCTCAGGAATAGTTGGATCAATTCACAACTCCACTAATGGCTCACAAAAGTCCCTACTTTTCCACATTCCCTCTAGCATTTTTACAAGATTTTTTTTAAAGCAGCTTAACCACAAGGGCAGGAATTATATAGGGGAATTAGCTAATAGACATAATTGGATTAAATAAAAGGTTTATTTTTATTTTTATGATTATAGAGGCATATGTTTATTGGTAGGTAACAGTAAAGCATCCACAGACAGATAAGGAGAAAAGTAAAGATAGAAAAAGGAATCTGAATTATACTGAGGCAATTTATTGGAAATGTCATAAGGTAATGGGATAAAGGCTACACGAAGAAGGCATTGCTTTGGGAAGGAGAAAGACTATCTCTGAGACCAGAGTGAAGAAGATAATGAAGAATGCTTGAACTATGTAAGATGAAGAAGGGAGAAGGTTAAGTTCTCAACAAATGGGACCACGTAAAGAACTCTGCCATGGGAGTCATAGAATAAAGGTTCAAGTCTTGTCTTAGATGTTTATATGGAAAGGCTTTGTGAATCTTATTTATTCTCCATGGATTTTAGTTTGCTCACCTGTCAAATGAGGGGGTTGGCCTACATGGCATCAGGGGTGTCTTCTAATTTTAAATTGATGATCCCGTGTTCTTATTCAACTGCTTGTTTCTGTGGATCACACCCATATCTTCCTGTTAAATTACTAGAAGTGGTCCAATAGTTGTACTAGACAGTTTTTTAAAGATTTCTTTCTTTGGGTGGATAACAGTGGAATGAATCGAAGCAGCTTGCATAGAAGTGACTTGATGTTTGGGATACTAGATCAAGTGCTGAACTTGCAGGCAGGAAAATCTGAATTACAGTTTCACCTTGGATATGTACTAGCTGTGCAGCCCTAGGCATCACATAATCACTCTTTGCTTCAGTTTCCTCATAGGTAAAATAAGGGTGAAGAGAGTAACTACCTCAGAAGGTTGTTTTGTGGATTCAATAGAATAACATATATTAAATGCTTTGCTAACATTAAATCACTATGAAAATATTAACTATCATCATTATTATAATCTTGATTATAGTGGTTAACTCTATTATATGTGACAGGCTCATCTTTTTTTGTTTTTTACTTACATTCTCTTCAAGCCAAAACAGACGCTATAATTCAGGTAAATTGAGGTGAGCTTATGAAACCAACACATTAGAGAAGTAGTGGGCACTCATTTGTTCTCTCATCTTAATGATTCGGTGGTGCAAGTGACAATAAATACTCTCCATGATGAGAGCCTTCTACTCACTTAAAAACAAACAGAGAAGTAAACAGAAATTCAAAACCCTGCTGCGAGTACTTATATTGTGAGTATTATTGTTTTAAGAACAGTGACATGTCCTCCCAAAATTTCAAATTAAGGTGTCTTTTTTTTTTCTTGCTGTTATGAAAGTGTTGAATACTATTTGCTGGATACATGCCACGACTGAGGTTATTTTTGTTCATCCAACAACACCAGGGAATATTAAGGTAATTATATAACAAGAAAAAGCAAGGGATTCACATTTTAAAGATAATAGGTTATATCATTTGACTCTAATACTGAGTCATAATGATCTACTTCAGTAAGACAATCAAGTCAATATTGCAGGTAATAAGCAGAGTGCTTACAGTGAATCTCATTTTAGACTGCATCTTCTGCTCTGTAGTTTGTCTCAATAGAAAGTTAATATTATTTAAATATGATTTTTCGCCTTAGTAGAACCTGCTGGGTTCCATTGTTTGCTATTTGTTGAATCAGTAAGTATTTAAAATAAAATAAACTCATGCATCTAATGACAAAATTACATTGGACTATTAAATAAAAACCAAACCAGAGCAATTCTGTGTTAATGACTTAAGACTAATACATATATCAATCCTGGCATTTGAAGGAGGTGTTGTCATTATGTGATGATTGTGTAATGAAAAGAAGGTGGCTTATTACCCCTTTTTGTACCTTATATGCCTCATCTGGGCATTTGACTACTACTTACTCTCTGTCTTAGCCTGTTTTCCCATCTAGTTATCATGCTGGCTGGTCTACACTCACAAAGAACAACTAACACATGGTTATATCTAAATTCTCTCAAGGTTTTTAGGGGAAATTGAGAGGTACCAACGCCCCCTAACTCATCACTTTAGATTAGAAGCCCTCAATTACTACACATCCTTTTGGTGTCACTAACCATAATTCCAATTTTTTAAACTTTAAACATGTTCCTTTATTTAGAAAAAAGGTAAAAGCAGTAATAATAATAATAATAATAATAATAATAATAATAATAATAACATCAGAGGTACTCATAGAGTAAAGCAAGTTAGTCAGGTAGTCAATAAGGATGTATTAAGCATCTGCTTTGTTCCAGGCACTGAAACTAAGCAGTGAGGATACAGAGAGGCAAAAGATAGTCCCTCAAATACATGGATAGGAAAATAAATTTCTCTGCAGACATTAATTGTTATACTCTCCCAGCAATGTTTTAACTATCTTTAAAAAGACCTTGAACAAATTTAAAAGAACCCTTCAGGGAAATCCTGAGAACATAAAACCCATGTGCTCAAAGCAGCTTCCAGCTCTTGAGTGGAGGCTGTCATGTCATTGCTATATTCAGAAACATCTACACCATGTGAAGCCTTTTTGCTTTGGTTGCTATTCCTCGTGTCTCTAGAGGGTAGGGAATTCTCTTCTTTCTGCATTTCAATTGATAGAGCACTTGCAAGAATTTTCAGCTATAAAGAGCAATATGAGCAGAATGAGGAGAACATTACTACAATACTGTAGGAGGAACAACTGTGTATGGCAAGTATTCTCAGCAAGACAATGATCCAAGACAATCCCCAAACTCTCACAATAAAACATGTTACCCATTTCCAAAGAAAGAACTGATGGAGTCGAGATGCACATTGAGGCATGTCATTTTTCACTGTATTTTTCTTTGTTATTTCTTAGTGTGTTCTTCCACAATAGGATGAATATGGAAATATATATTCATATGATAGCACATGTATAACCAATATTCAGGGAACATGGGGGCAGGGAAGAAAGGAGGGAGAGAATTGGGTGATTTTATTATGAAATAAATGACAAAAATGGTTTTTACATGTGATTGGGAAATAATCAAAGATTACTGAAGGGGTATGGGAGGGAAGGATATTGGGCAATAATTACCTCAATTTGCATACAATTCTCATTAAGCAAGATTTTCAGAGTTCATCTAACTGTCTTCATGGGCTCTAAAAATCCAGACCATCTAAACTCTTCATTGACCAGGCTGCTTCACTATTTAATCAAAATAGAGGTCACTGCATACACTTCAGGTTATGTCTTTGGGCAAGGGCAAATGTCAATGGGCAAATAATCTGGACAACTTGCCATATACATCAAAGCAGTTTAATATCTGTTTCTTTTTAATACTCATTTCTCTTGGCCTGTTTTCCCCCTTCAATGCAGAGAAGAAAACAAAAACCTAGAAATATTTCTGAGAGGCTCTGCATGATCTCTAAGGGATGTTCAAACATGATAACAGGAACTACAGTGTTTATTTAGCCAATCAGGAACTAGAAACCAAAGCCTTCTTGTCAGGTGACTTGCTTTTATTCTTCTTAAATAGAAGCAAAAAATTACATTTTTCTCTTTCCTAAATTTTTCTATCAATTCTTCAATCTTTAGTCTCAGCATCCTATTTCCTATTATCTTGTACATTCAGTGCTACATTCAGACTCTTTTGCATCTTTGAGGATCGCCTTTATTTCAAAGAATTCATAAAAGTTCCCATATTAAATATGCAGTCATTTTCAAATCTTACTCATTTCCAATTAATCTACTTCTTCTTCTCATCTCTTGTCTCATTTCTTGTCTCCCTATCACCTTTTTTTTCCTTCTCTCCTATAACATTGGTTTTTATTCTATTTGGACTTTAAAAATATGTATCTACTAAGGTAAGAGGTCATAATGACCCATAGCCCTAAGTTTGAAGCCTCTTATTTGAATCCTTGCAACTTTCTTTTTGCTTACATTTCCCACTTATTAAATGAAATATATTTTCTCTGCCCCTTTTAAACTATCAGGGTGCTCATTTATAAAAGAGGCACCATTCTACATTGTGTGTAGAGAAATTATCCAGCCAAAACCACAGGGGGTAGTAACATACCCAAATCTCTCTTTTTACATGGACAATTTGGTTTTCTCAAATTCATTGATATGGAAGCTATCCTTCTATCAGGAATATTAGTCTACCCAACTTTATACTCATTGGTTCACTACTACCAGCCCAGCCATTCTAATGAAAATCTATTTTTTTTCAAGTATACAAATATGAATTTGTTGAACAATGCAAAAGCAATGATTAGCAAAAGAGAATCATAGCTTGCCTCACAGAATTATTAAAGAAGAAATCTGTAGCTTAATTTAGTACAGTCAAATTGAAGGGTAAGATTCAAATTTTGTTGGGCTATAAAACAGTTTTTGTAAGACTTCTAATTATATTTTCACTTTTTGCCTCTCACCTGCGTATTGTTTGATCAAAGCGCTAAGCTTGATATGTCTGATATCCACTTTTCTCTTGGTGCCAGGCTATTCCTTCTGCAGATTAATTATTTTCCCCATCCCTAGATTTTATGACTTCCATAGAAAATATGTATTCTTATTTCTGCAATCTCTCAGATGTTAAATACACAAGATATTGATTCTAAATGAAGGAAACACACAAAAGAAAATAGGGCATCCAAAGGCATTGAAAAATCTGTTATTTGAGTTCATGTTCAATGGTGAGACACAGAGTGGGAAGTAAGGGAAGCAGGGCAATCACTATTGATATTTTGGGATAGAAAAGAGCTATTTTTCTCCACTCCTTGATGAGTTCATCTCTAGTCCTCTAGTAGAAGGTTGTAACCTGGAGACTTCCTCTTGTTTTACTTGGTATGACATCTTGGGTTATCAGCCCTTTAGTCTTAGCAATCAATTAAAGGACTCTCAACAATGAGGAACGCTTGGACAGCATTCTAAATTTTAGAGCACCTATATGATTCTCTAGAATATCTGATTCTATTTTGTATGTATCTCTTTGTATTGGGAAAGATGTTTCATATTTGTAGCCTACTTTTGGATTGCTTAAGAAATTAAAAATCCCCTCAACAAAGATTTCTTTCGTAAAAGTGGATGATGGGACTTCATTTCTGTGCTAATTCTGATATCCTGTAACAAAGAGTTGCCCAAGTTTCTTCTGTGATCTTTGGTTTTGGCAGGATGTTTGTCTTTTTGATAGCTATAATTTATCTTTACTTCTGATCCTGAACCACTTTCCCCTGTTTCTCACTCATGTTAATGTAGATTTCCTCCTATAATCTGAACTCTTCTTGAGGTCAAAAGAAATCTGACATTGGTATCAGAATAAGAAAGCTATAACCTTAGAAAAGGACTTGGTTCAGGCTTAATATATTTTCCTTGTTTGTTTGTTTTTTTTCCCCAACAGTTTCAGAAGTCACTAAACCTACTATTAACCATGACAGATGAATAAATTTTGTTGACAGACTCTTTCTTATCTAGCTAATAATTATCAAAGGAGAAATAAACATATATGCATACATATTTTGGTACCTGTCCCAATCTCAAAAGTTTTCATCATTTTGCAAAAGCTAAATATGGTGGATTAGACCACATGAGATTTTTAATTTTTCCAATCAGCTGATGAAAGTTTAGGAATAGCAAACATTTAAATATAGCAGAAATTAAATCATGGAAGCTAAAATCTCATATGTTGTTTTCTGAAACCATTGCCCTAATGTTTAAAGAGAGAGCCAGATATAGAGGTAGGAGCTCCTGTGTTCAAACATGGCCTCAGACACTTCTTACTTGTGTGACCTCTACTGTCACTTAACCCCCATTGCCTCACCTTCACCTATCTTCTGTCTTAGAACAGAAACACAGTATAGATTATAAGATGGAAGGTAAGGATTTTCATTAATTGAACCTGTTTTGAGAATGAACAAAACAGGGAAAATAATTTTAAACAAATAAATTAATGTAGACAATTATTTTGTGGAGGCTAGGAAAATAAGAACTTCATTAAATGATATTAAGAGGTAAAACTGATTTAATCAGACTTTTTGTAATGTGGATCACTTTTATTTTCAACTCTCTTCAACTATAAGTGCTATTACATTCACACTCCCTGGGTGCTTTTTTTCAAGCAGTAGAAAGGAGCAAACAGTATGCTTTGCCACCAATTGTTAAATTCTAGTTCTCAGCCATGAAATTCTGTGCCTCTTAAGAATGATGGTACATCAAGCTCCTTCCATTTTCTCACCAAGGAGCAATTAGCTTGCATTCCTGCAGATACTGCATTTCAATCTTGTCATGCTAGTTTTGTCCTGGGTTTTGAGACTTTTTCCTTTCTCAATTCACATGTGCAGGAGAATAGAAAAAAAAAAAGAAATGATCTTCAGACATTGGATTTAGATTAAAAGGTATTATCTTTCTCGCCTCTGCACTGGTACCAACATATACTACTTACAATTTCCAGAATTTTTTATTTATACCAATCTTCTAACTTACTTGAGTCCAGAGTGTAGCATACTAGGTGTATGTGCACAGACAGTGTGGTTATTTAGAGGAAGTCAAGCAGTTAAAATCAGATTCTGATAGGGGGGAAAGTCTGGTTGTAAGCACATTTTCTGTCCTCCCAGCAAGAGGAAAAAGGCTTTGGAAGGAAAGGGTAAAGATAAGACTTGTGAGGAAATAAATCTTCCTATACATTATATTTTCTTTCAGATAGTCTTCTTGGAAGATGCCAACTAAGTTTTGATAATATTATGATGCAAAGAAAGATATTCACATAATAGGAGCTGGAAATTGCCCAATCTAACCTGGAAAAGTTAAAACTTGTATCCAAATTATATACAAAACAATTGCTTGAAAAAAGGAAATTGTAAACAAATAAAAGTTTTCAGGATTTTGTATCATGTTACTGAGTAAAAAAGTCTTTGGCTTGAATTTGCACCTTTTAAAATGTGAATTCAGCTAAATTTATCAGGATGTATCAATGGCAGCACATGCTTCAAAATAAATGATTCTTTAGCTGTTAGCAACTCTTAGGATTTTAGGGATAAGGAATCTATTGGTTTAGGAGACTCTGGGGCTCATTGATTCCTCATTTGTGCTTGCTGTTTCCATTTTTATCCCTTCTCCTCAGATAGTTCCTCTTTTACCACAGATAACTAAAGTGTGAATCCTCATGTAATTAAGGATGACTATAGACCAGAGCATCATGCTGCAAGAATAATGCAGGGAAGGCTAAACTGAGAATAAGCTGAGGTGTGTGATGAATTCTAAAGACAATGAAAAAAGACTTTGTTTACAGCTATCGTGAGGGAAAATAGGAAGATGAAGAAAGAGATAGGGTCTCTGCAAGAGAATATGTAGGACAATGATAAAAGAAGACAAGGAGAAAAAAAAAGCTGAATTGCTATTGAACATCTCTCTTCTGTTTTCTCCTCCAAGGACATTGATGAAAGAGCCCAATTTTCAGATTGGGAAAGACAGAGTAATAAATGGTCTGGGGGAAATTGAAGCCCAAGATAACTATGGAAATAACAATAATAATAATTATAATTAAACCATATTAAGTTCCTCTCACATCTAGATGAACTACACCCCAAGAATACCAATGGAATTACCCAGTTAGATTGCTGAGTCACTTCTTGTATCTCTAAGAAATCCTATAAAGAAGACAAGGTATCAGAGATCAGCAGAAATACAAATTTTCCAATATTCAAAAAGAAGTAGAAGCAAAATTCCATTTGTAGGTAAAGTAAAAATTCTTCTAAGACTCTAGAACATTTTACTAAAGGGTTAGGTCATGATTACTTGGAAATAGAAATGGTAATCACTATGAACCAACACAGTCTAATTAAGAACAATTAATAGCAAGGAGATCACTCTTCTGTTTTTTTTTTACAGTATTAGATTGGTGGGTAAGGGGATTCAGTATGTCTGATTTTCAACAAGGTGTCTGACCAAGTTCTCTTTGATTTGTTTCTTCCACATAAGTACCTATTGGAATCCTAAATTCTCTTCTACATTTAGCTCAACATCATCTTATTCATGAAGTATTTTTGTTCCCTTAGTTGATGAAGCTTCTCTCCTGAAAAAAGTCTACATTTGATACATGTTTATATATATATGTGTGTGTGTATATATGACATTGAACATATTTTGTACACATACCTACATAAACAAACAGACTTAACAAAGAGTTGAAAGGAGAAAGTCCTTCCTATGAACAGGTAATAAGAAGTTCTAAAACAATTTAGGAAGTAAATAATATCAGAAAACGGAAGAGAAAATCAAAGATTTAATGAGGCAACATGAGTGACTGCAATTGAAGAAGCACCCCCACACATACCAGTATGTCACATCTACAGAGTGCTTTAAAATATTATATCAGAATTTACATATATCATCTCATTTTGATCTCACAACAATCTCATGTGATAGGTGCTTTTATTTACTCAGTTTCTATAAATCTTGAAAGTGATGTTAAATCAGTGGAAAGTTAAGAATTGCACAGTTTAATAAGTAATAGTCAAGATTCAAATAGTACTTCCTTCCAACATTGTTCACATAGCTAAGTTTCTTTCCAGAGAAAGGCAAGAAGATTTTTGTAGGGATATGCAGAGAACAGAGAAAGTTTATATTTTTTTCTTGAACTCTAAGGATCTAAAGGTTTTTTTAGTTAGTAAGGATCAGATCAGGATCCAATAACAACAAGGAAAAAAAGCAATAAATACTGATGTATTGAACAGAAATTTATTGAACTGATAAAGAAGGACATGTCTGACTCCTTGTGCTATGCAGCTGAGGCACAAGTGAGACTCCCTAAACATAACAGATCAAATATCTACTCTTTTATTTCTGATATTTCTAATGGATGCAAATGAGGTGTGAGAAGGAATATGGAGAGCAACATTAAGGATTATGTCTTCATCAAGAAATTGGGACTATAAAGGCAAAGGTGTTGCATTCATCCCAGCTACCCATTGAAAGAACAAGGGTTACAAAAGAAAAAGGATAGTTTGGGAAGGAAGCATAGGTTAAAAAGTTATCCAATGTGTAAATACTATGGGTTTTTAACACTGTGTATAAAGTCAAAATAAAATATTCAACTTTAAAAAAAAAGCTGTCCAAGAAAGGAATGTGAATTTCTGGACTACACTGTCTTGTGTGTATGTGTGTGAGGTCACTGGGCGTGTCATTCCCCTTCTAAAGCTACTATCCTAACTACTTGCATTTGCATTTATTTGACTAAATTGGGATCCAAGAAGGCTATTGGTTTATTTACACATTAAACGCTGAAAAATGTTCCTATTTTGATTTCATAATCAGAGTTGAGAGCAAGAGTTTCCCTCCATTACATATAGAAATGAAAGGATTTTGACCACAAATAAAATTCATTTTATAAATTATAGTTTTTTACATCTATCTAACTATCCATCCATCCATCCATCTAACTTTATATCTATCATTTGTCATCTATCTATCATCTATCTATATAATATATACACACATATGCACATAGATATATGCATATATAAGTGTATGTATGGGTATATAAATCTAAAGTCTTTAAACTGAAAAAAAAAAGTTGGAGCTAGAGTATAGTACAGAAGGAAGTATACTGGATCTTTGGGGTCAGAGGATATTGTCTTAATTTCTGGATCATTTACTATCTGGTTCATCTTGGACAAAACACTTAAACTCTGATTTTCAGTTTCTTCTTCTGAATAAAGGATTGAATAATCTAGTGTTTTAATTTGTAAAATATATCTATTTACAAGTGAATACAGTAGATGGTTTACTTAAATATTCCATCAAAATTCTCATTTGTCTCACAAAAGACCTTAGACATTTCATAAAAAAAAAAGGAAGGGATGTAGTCTAGAGGGGAGGCTTGGGCTTTTGGTATAGAGAGAGGGGGAAAGAGAGGAGGACCCCCCCTTCCACAAAGCAGGGTTCAGGGGAGACAGCAGATGTAATGGGTTGGCTCAGAGAGAGGAGAGGGGGTTTGAAGATTTCCCCCCTTCTACCTTCCCTCCTTAGCTAAAGCTGCTCTCTCCAATTCACTCTTGTCCCTCTTGTCCCCCCTCCACTACTTGAGACCAAAAGGTCTCCCCTTGATCTTTTCACTCACACTCAGCTTGGGGAACAGATAACTTTTAATGTTAACTCAAATCAGATAATACAAAAGGAATAATGGGCAGGGAAGAATGGGAAAAGGAAAGTGGGAAAAGGGGGTTCCTGTCTCTATCTAAACCCTTTTCCTCCCTCTTCAAGTTTGGGGGAACTCTGGCCTTGGCAGCCTGAGCCCCCCTGAGAGAAAGTCAGGTTGACTCACCCCTGGGCAACAGGAGCTGAGGTAAAGTCTGCTCAGGTTTATCTTCAGAAAGTACCTTCAATTGGAAAGTGTTGGGGGGAAAGATTTCCAGTCACCAGCAGGAAACGTGGGTAACCCTCAGGAGAAATCTTTGTCTACCTTCTCTCTTCAACATCTCAGGATGGAGAGTCCCTCACTGCTCTCCCAGCCAGAGTCTTCTCTCCTCTGGAAATTCACTCCTGGGGCCCCGCTCCCCGTCGAGGTGATCAATTTCATATACTCTTCAGTCTGGCACTTTTTCTCTAGTGCCAGCCTCTATCACACTATTTACAAGTGAATACAGTAGATGGTTTACTTAAATATTCCATCAAAATTCTCATTTTTTCTCACAAAAGAACCTAGACATTTCATATAATTAAAGTACTTGTGACTTTTATTAATTTTATTAATATAAACCAATGCAGCATTTTTGGTTTTCTATGTGATTTGCACTTACTTAGTCATTATTCCTTTTATATCCTGGTGAGATGTCATTATTATCATCCATTGTTAAAAACATATTTAAGATGGTAATAAAAGTATTTCGAATATGTTGTAAATTAGTCCTACCAAATTAGAATCATAACTAAAGGAATTATATGCCTCGAAGGAAAGAATCATTGATAATTTGAGAAACTCAGATCAGCAACTTAGTAACATAATGATTTAGTACAGAACTCAGTTTCTGGTCAGCCTCATCACTGACCTGATTAAACATACATACACATATACTTACACATTGTAATACTTATTGGGAAAGGAAATGGGATTGGAAAAATGGGGGATAATGGGAGGTTTGTATGGGGTATAGAGGAGATAAGGGGAGAGAGGTTATATTGCTTGGTGATGCAAGGGAGGGAGATGCCTCCTGCTAAGAGGAAGCAACAGGGGTCGGATAAGGCCTGTTTGTCCTGGAATGACTGAACTGAAGTTCATCTCCCTCTATGACCAGAAAAAATAGTCCACTTATCTGACTGTGAATTCAATAATATAAAATTTAATAACCAGTTGGGATTGGAGTTTTTTCCTTAGCTTCAGAGTTGAGGCCAGGCCAGAGGTTGGCAGAGGGTTCTCCCACTCCCCTCTACTCTATATCAGTCCAGTTTTGTCTAATTTTGAATTTTAGCAGTAGACAGAAAGCAAACAAGAACAGTTCAAACCTTCAGAAGAGATTGGGCCTGAATCTTCGGGCTGAACCAAGAAGAGGAGGCACACCACACCAGACTGGGCTGAACAAGCTCCTCTCTCCTCCAACACCAGGAAGAAACTCCCAACCCGGCAGGGAGGAAGTGCTAGTCACAAGACCCAACTGCCACTCCCAGTTGGCCCCTTCCTCCACAAACTGTCAGTCTTGTTTCCTTTCCACAACACAAACATACACACATACACAGGCACACACAAATATCAAATATAATGTAACTTCTACAACGTGTAAATTTTTCCATATTAACATTTTTCAAAGCAGGTAACCAAAAGAGTCAAAATGATACTTAAAAAAATAGGTATATATATATATATATATATATATATATATATATATATATATATATATATATATATACTTAATTAAATCATGTCCAGATAATAAGGGCAATGACCTGTGGCATTGAAATTAGGGGGTGCTGATTTGAGAAGATCTGATAGCACTTTTAATTCTTCTATAGCATGGAAACAGCATAACTCAGAACCTAATATGGAAAAGATAATAAGGTAAGTATTTCTAGTAGATATAGGAAGCTATCAGATGATTGGCTGCATTGAATTGTTTATCTGACTTGCCAACATCAGATTCTGCCTTTTCCTATTCAACTAAGTACCCACATTGTGCTGTTTCTAACTGTCACCATTTTTTAATTGTTACAGTAATAATTTCCTAGTGATAAATACATTAAATGATGGGAGAGATTGATTTAAAATATAGAAAGTTTCAGCAAGTGTTCTGTTGTCTAATTAAAGATAATTTGAATATGATAGAGTTTAAAATGCAGAATATAAAAAAAGTCTTATTACATCAATCAGGCCAAAATTATGTTTGTTGGGGGCAGCTGGGTAGTTCAGTGGATTGAGAACCAGGTCTAGAGACTGGAGATCCTAGGTTGAAATCTGGCTTCAGCCACATCCTAGCTGTTTGACCCTAGACAATTCACTTAACCCCCATTGCCTAGGCCTTACCACTCTTCTGCCTTGGAACCAATACACATTCTGTTAAGTTATTTATCCATCTATATATATGCCCCACATCTCATCATTCAAACTACTTACTATTTCCACTCTACATTCATTCAAACTACCTACTATTTCCACTCTACATTTGTTTTGTTTTTAATTTTAAAATACATTTATTATTTATTTTTAACACTAAAAAAGGGTTCCAAAGTATTTTACTGATTTCTCCAGCCCCTTCTAGCCACTAAGAAAATAATTCATATTAGATCAATTGTAAATGTGAAAGTGAAACATATTTCCAAATTACCAGTATGACAAAGAGCAAAAACAAATGTAAAAAGAATATATTTCAATTTGTACTCAGAGTTCATCAGTTCTCTCTTTGCAGGTGAACAGTATTTATTCATCATGAGCCTCTTGGAATTATCTTTCATCATCATATTGATTTAAAAAAGCAAAGTCTTTCTCAGTTGATCATCATTAAAACTGCTATTAGTGTATAAAATTATTTACTAGTTCTGCTCATTTCACTTTCCATCAGTTCATATAGGTCTTCCCATGAGTTTTTTTTTTTTAATGAAATCATCCCCATTGCAATTTCATATGGCAAGTAATACTCTATTATGATAATAAATCACATCTTATTCATCTATTCCCCAAGTAAGCATCTCCTCAATTGCCAAAGCTTTTCTACCATAAAAAAGGGCTGCTATAAATATTTTTGTACACACAGGTCCTTTTACCTTTTCTTTGATCTCTTTGGGGTGCACACTTAATAGTGTTATTGCTTGGTTAAAGATTATATAGCTTTTTAGCTTCTTGAATAAAATTCCAAACTTTTCTCTAGCAGGATCAGCATGGTTCACAACTCTACCAATAATTCATTAGTACACTGTTATCCCTTCTCCCCTCCAGTATATGTCATTGCTGATAATAGTGAGGTGGAACTTCATGATTGCTTTAATTTACCTTTCTGCAATAATTAGTGATTTAGAATAGTTTTCATTTGACTCTAAATAGCTTTGACTTCTAAAAACTGACTCTTCATATTCCCCAAGAAGTTATCAATTGAGAAGTGGCTCTTAAATTTAAAAATTTGACTTAGTTCCTTTTATATTTGGGAAATGAGACCTTTATCAGAGCTATCTTCATCAGCTATTTCCCTGTTGGGTAAGATACATTTCTATACACAACTGTGTGTGTGTGTGTGTGAGATACACACATGTATACATATATACATACACACAGAGAGCAAGTTAGAGAGATAAAGAGAGATAGAAAGACATGATAGGTAGATAGATAAATGGATACATAGATATTCTTCCTTTTTTGAACCAATGCTGATGAGAGAAAGGAACAAGTTTTACTCACCACCCCCCATCCCCACCATCTTCCTCATCACTGTAGAAACTCTTCTCTGTTGATCCTTTTTTTATGTGAGAAAAAAATGTCCCTATTATACCTCTCCATTCTCCATTCTCCTAGTTCCTTCTTTCCCCTCCCCCCTTTTTTTGAGATGAGCCCCCCAAAACTGACTTACTCTCATGGACTCTCTATGTAGACTCATTCTAACTCCCCTAACAATAATAAATATCTTAGGAGTTAACAAGTTTTGTCTCACAAAAGTCTGTAAACAACATTATTGTTCTGCTTTTGATTTCTCTATCATGTTTACTATTTTATGCTTCTCTTCAGTGTGCTATTTGAATGGCCTTTTTTTTTAAATTTGGTCCTGATCTTTTCATCAGGAACACATGAAAATCTTCTATTTTATTAAGTATCTATTTTTTCTTTTGATGGATAATACTCAGTTTTGTTGAACATGTTATTCAAAGTTGAAATAAAAGGTCTTTTGGGTTCCAAAATATCATATAATCAAATTTCCTTAATATGACTGCTGTTAAATCTTGTATGACCATTACTGTGGCTCTATAGCATTTGAGTGGTTTCTTTTTGGCTGCTTGAAATATTTTTTCCTTGACATGGGAGCTATGGAATTTAGCTATAATATTCCTGGTAATTTTCATTTTGGAAAATCTTTCATCAAATGATTGGGATACTTTCCATTTCTATTTTACCTTCTGGATATAATATATTGGGGCAGTGTCCTTGAAAATTTCTTTAAATATTTCTAGGAGCTTTTTTTTAAATCATGGCTGTCAGACAGTGTATTAATTTTTAAAAGTATCTTTCCTTAATCTAATTTGTAGGTAGGCTGTTTTTCCTATGAAATATTCTATTTCTTCTATTTTTATTTTATTCTATCTATCTCTTCTATTTTTAACTGTTTTGTTGTCTTCTTCAGATTCAGTTTTCATTTTCATTTTTTTCTGACATTTTGCCATCTGTGTTCTTTCCCTCCTTCATAAGTCTGCTTCCTCCCCAATATACAGTAGGTAACATGATATGGGTTGTACATGTGCATGTAATACATATTTTCATTTTTGTCATGTTGTGAAAGAAGATGATTTTACTAGAGAAAAAAATCTTGAAGGAAATAAAGTGAAGAATGTTGTGCTTCAGTCTACATTCAGACTCCATCAGTTCCTTCTCTGTTGGTGAATATCCTATTTCATCATGGAACTCTTGAAGTTATCTTGAATCCTTGGATTATTGATAAAAAGTTGTCATTTGTAGTTGTTCATCATACATTATTCCTCTTGCTATGTACATTTTCCTCATTCTGCTCACTTCACTTTATATCACTTCATATAAGTCCTTCCTTTTTTGTTTATTTGTTTGTTTTGTTTTGTTTCTTATGGCATAATAGTATTTCATTAAAATCATAGCAGAATTTGTTCAGCTATTCTCCAATTCCCCAATTGCTGTATATGCCCCCAGTTTCCATATCTTTTCCAAGATAAAAGGAGGTGTTATAAGTGTTTTTGTACATTGGTATATTTCCCTAATTGTAGGGAATTCACACTTTAAAAAATAATTTTTAATGCCTAAATTTTTCCCAACAACCTTCTTAATAACATAATAAAATATAAAAAAATAATAACATAATAAAACACATGAATGAATCAGAGTCTATATCAAGAGATTTAAAGGCAAACAAATCCTGGGAATAGTTTTGTCACCTTTCAAAAATTATTTATTTTTCTCCCATTTACATGCTGTTTTATTGTTTCTTGAAGCCTTGTAGAGTAATTAGCTTCTAATTGTCCATCCCTAAATTAATATATATATATATATATATATATATATATATATGTGTGTATATATATATTATCCCAGTGAGCTATTGTACATCTTTTTTCCCATTTCATCAATTCTGGCTTTTTAAAAGTTCTTTTCCTGAGTGGATTTTTAGCTTCTTTTACCATTAGATAAATTCTTGTTTTTTAGGATATCATTTTCTTCAATATTTCTTGTGGCTCTTCTACTAACTGGTTAATTCTCTTTCCATAATTTTCTCATTTCACTCTCATTTTTTCCAATTTTTTTTCTATACTATTCATCTCTTTAACATTCCTTTTTCTTAGGGCTTTGCTTGCAGTCATTTTTCATATTGTTTTCTTCTCCTGAATTTGTTTCTTGAACTTCCTGGTCATCATTTATTTTATGGTTAAATTATTTTTTGCTTCATTCTTCATTTTCCCATTCTATTTCTTGACATTAAGTTATATATTTAAATTATATTCTACTCATTCAGGGTGGAGAAGCAGTGAGTCAAACTTCAGTCTTATTCATGTTGCTGTTTTAACAACTAGTCCTGAAGGTCTGTAATTTTCAGTGATTCCAAGGTTATGTAGTCTGGGGAAAAAAGTGTGGTCATTGTTCTTCTGGTCTTTATTCTGGCCTTTACCCAGGAAGGGCCCCTTTTCCTCTATAGTCAC
The DNA here is from genome assembly GCF_027887165.1 of Monodelphis domestica. NCBI lineage: Eukaryota > Metazoa > Chordata > Mammalia > Didelphimorphia > Didelphidae > Monodelphis > Monodelphis domestica. The sequence goes on from NC_077232.1 coordinate 235,851,461, forward strand.
AAGCTCTAATGCTCTTCTCAGCCATAGGAAAATTATTAGGGTCATTTCTCCTTTTTAATTGACTATAAGAATGCCTTTCCATGCTAGAATTGCAATTCAGAATTGTATATTGACAAAAAAAAAAAGTAACCACTCCATGAGAGGTGCACAAGGTGCTAACAAATGGTCAACTTTATTTGCTTTATCTCTTGTTCCAACTCTTTTACCATCTTTGCACTGAGAGATGATGAAGCTGTTGTCACTGTCATCACTGCTCAAGGCCTAATGCTGGTGCTGCTGTGCTCTGGGCCAGACCCAACCTTGGTGTCCTAGAGCTCTCCTAACAACCTCCTAAAATGTCTTATACAGGAAAAAAGTCTCTCCTCAACCATATGTTGACATTAGAGCTATAAGATTTGATTTGAGGTACTATTATTTTAAAGTTGTTTGGAAGGGAATTTTGGGAGAGTTTAACTGAGTTGTTTCTTTTCCTCTGCTACCTTGGCTCCACCTCCCTTTCTGAAATCAATCAATCTATATAAGCAAATTTCCTCCTCTTCCACTTGCTCCATTTTTCCACTGCATCTACATTTCTCTCTCTGTTTTAGATTTTTTTCTCCCTATTTTAACTTAGCATTTTCCCCTTTCCAATCTTTTATCTTTTTTTTTTTTGTATACCCAGTGGTTAGCTCAATGCCTGAAAAATGGTAGACACTTTATAAATATTTATTGATTTTCAAAAACCTTACTGAATCAGTAGTAGAACATGTATCAATCTCATTAAAGGAAAACATTTGAATGTTATGATTAGAATGATTAGAAATTCAAATATGATTTAAGACAATTAAAAAGCTGAAATCTTCAAAAAAATGAACATTTATCACTTTTAGTGATATTATTGTTTGATATGATATTTAGTGATATTAATGATTAATTGCACCAGGAATAGAGTCAAACACTGAAGGGAGAGTATTGGCTATGACTCTTATTCATTGTTGTTTGACCCTGGATAATGTACTTAAGAGCTTTGAATTTAGTTTTGTCATGTGTAAATGGGTATAATTACACTTGCACTTTCTCTCTCGCCAGGTGGTTTTAAAGAAAGTACTTTAAAAACTATAAAACTATATCAAAATGTGTTTAAATAGTAACGGTTGTCATTATTGTCTCAGTAGCATCCATTAAAAAGGCAGGTTCATGCCCCTCTCAACAGACTTTTTGCTTCAATGAGCTTTTGAAATCTCTACCATGAAACTTTTCTTTCCTGTTTGTAAAGTGGTATTCAGGCTGATGGTGATGGTGGTAGGACTGGCCTAATTCTCTCTAATCTGAAACTCTTATGATTTTTCTCTAAACTCACTACTCCAGTACTGGCATTTCTTCACAATTTCCTCCCCTTATCATGTGTACTTATAAAGATTTCTACTTCAAACCTATTTTTCTTATGATATAAGGGATTTTACCACTTTAATTGATTTGGTTTTTCATAGCCCACTTCTACATGCAAACACCTCATAAAGATTATTGCTAACAAAAAATAATGAAAGGGAACATATGAAAAGCTAAACATTAATTCATTCATTCATCAAGTATTCCTTGAACATTTCCTATATATTGGTATTATGATGTAGTATATTCAAAAGAACCATAGAGCAAGCTCCAAATCTATTTGGAGTACAAAAAGATGTTTATATAAAACAGCATGAGTACTCAATTTTACTGTTGGAACAATAAAACAAACATAGGTAAATGTGAAAACAGCATAAAATTAAGGAGGGAGTAGCATTAGTCAAGGTCATCTTGGAGGAGGTGAATTTGGAGGAAGATGTTAAGCTAGAAAGGTTTTCTCTTGTTTCTAGGCATCCCACCACTGCCAGGATAATCTTCATTTTCAATGGCTTCCCATTACCTATATTACCTATACTACCTATAGAGCTAGGTGGCAGAGTGGAAAAAGAAATAACTTGGAGTCAGGAAGATCTCAAGATCCTGAATGAAGCATTTACCAGTTTTGAGACTGGGTAAGTAACTTAATCTGGGACTTCCTCAGTTTTAAATGGTAGCTATTATTATTTATTGAAATTAAAAACATCTGATTCTGATATTCATGTTTCTTTATAATTTGATTATAACCTCTATCCGCCATCTATTTTAGGGTACTTCTTAACAAGAACTCAATATTCCAATCAGACTGGATTACCTGTTCTGACTTAGTTTCCTTTCTGGTATCTATATTTCTTTGAGACACAGACTATGATATCTTAGCAAAATGAAGGGAGAAGGGAGAAGAAAAAAGAAAGATATGAACAAAATATGAGGAATTGAAATATTAATCACAATAGAGAAGTTACAAAATATAAAATAGATACCAATTATAACATTTTACAAAGCTTTTATACTTGGCCAACAATTCTGGAAGTCAATTTGAAATTATACTAAGAAAATGACCACAAAACATTGACAAAGAGATACAACTCCTTGCTGTACATAATTCCTAGGAAGTCAAAGTAAAGAAAAGAAACAAAAAGATGTGTGTGTGTATACACATTTATAAAGGCACTTTTTTGTAAGAACTGGAAATAAATAGGTGTCCATAATTTGAAGAATGACTAGATAAATTGTGACATTTACATGTACTGGAAAATTACTATATAAGAAAAAGAAACAATAAATTTGAAGGCATGAACAATAAAATAAAGATTTATTAGAGCTAATGTAAACTGAAGAACCAGAAAAACAATGCATAAAAGAACTAAAAAGAATGTTAAAGGAAGAATAGCAGCAACAATAAGAAATAGTTTTGTTACATGATGATACTGATCAGCCATGTCTCTGGATAAAAGAAAATGATCCCTTTTTTCTTTCTTTGCAAGTAGGGAACTATGTGTTTGGATATTGATTTTATTATCAAAATCACTTCATGTACTGATTGGCTTTATTTAATTTTTTCTCTTATTTTTTGTTGTTAAATATAATAGCTCTCCTGGGAGAGAAGGGGGAAAGAAATACATTTGGAAATGTGGATGCTATAAAAGGAAAGGACATCAATGAAAATTTAAATAAACATTAAAATGCTTTTACACAAAAATCCAAATAGAATAAGAAAAATCTTATTGACTGAAAATATTTGCATTTAATATCTCTGATAAAAGTCTAGCATCTAAAATATAGATACAATTGGAATAAATCTTTAAGAATCTTACAGATTCTCCCAAAGAAAATGTAATAGATCTGAGCCAGCATTATTTCAAAGAAAGAAAATTAATTAGTAAAAATCTGATGAGATGTTCAAAATCACTAAAATTCAGAGAACTCCGAAATATAGTACACATTGTAGTGCATAATACCAGAAATGATTCACATTAATCATCATAGACCTTGAGACTCATAGAACCACAGTAATTTAGAGAGATGTATGAACAAGCCCTCATAGAAACTGAGAGTAATTTCACAAATGGGTCTTCCTTCAGCATTTACCTCATTTACTGACATCTTGGGATGAGGTTAAAGAACTGCTATTTACAATGAGTTAAGTATAACTAAGTTAGCTTGGTTAGTAGAAACCATATTAGGCTTGGTCCAAGGGAACTTGTGTTTGCCTCCTACCAGATCCTACCACTAATGGATTATAACCTTCTCAAAATGGCGGTATGTGCTATCTCTTTCTTTGTGTGTCATATAATTCTTTGTATTCCAAGTAACTAGTATAATATTGGGTAGGCAAATTACAAATATTTTAAAATGTGTTGTAATGACCACCCATATCCAAAGGGCATTATATTGGTCATGTGAAGATGCATACTTCTGTGATGTTAGATTTTTGTTGCTTGCTTGATAGGTCTCCATCTCTCTTCATCTTTCTCTCCCTGCTCTTCTATTTGGATGGTATCTGAATTCTACAAAATACTTTTCACAGAAATAAAATCATATCCAAACAATTGGAAACACTAAAAATTGCTCATGGGGAGCCTGAACTAATATAATAACAATAGCAATTCTACCTACATCAATTTACTTATTCAGCACTATACCAATCAAACTACCAAATAATTATTTTCCAGAAGTGGAAAAAAAATTCATCTGGAAGAACAAATGGTCAAGAATATCAAGGAAATTAATTTTTAATAAAATGTAAAGGAAGGTGGTCTAATACTCCCAGATATTAAAATGTGCTATAAAGCAGTAATTATCAAAACAGTCTGATTGTTGACTAAGAAATAGATTGGTAGATGAATGGAATAGATTAGGTACACAATATATAAAGCTAAATAGCCTTAGGAACCTAGTGTTTGATAAACCCAAAGACCACAGCTTTTGGAAAAAAGAACTCACTGTTCTAGCAAAAAACTGCTGGATTAATTGGAAAATTGTATGGCATAAACTAGGTATAGATCAATATTTCACACCCTGTACCAAGATAAAGTCAAAATACGTAGATGATTTAGACATGAAGAGTGATATCATAACTAAATTAGGGGAATGAAGAATAGTTTAACTGTCAGATCTTTGGAGAAGGGAAGAATTTATGACCAAACAAGAGACAGAGAGCTTTATAAGATGTAAAATGGATAATTCTAATTAAGTTAAAAAGGTTTTGTACATACAAAACTAATCTAACCAAGGTTAGAAGGGAAACAACAAACTGGGGGAAAATTCATAACAAATTTCTCTGACAACTATCTCATTTCTCAAATCTAAAGAGAATTAGGTTAAATTTATAAGAATATGTCATTTCCCAAATGACAAATGTTTAAAGGATATGAACAAAAAATTTCAAACGAACAAATCAAAGCTTTCAATAATTTTATGAATAAAATGTGCTAAACTACTCTTGATTAGATAAATGCAAATCAAAACAACTCTGAGGTACTACCTAACATCTATCAGATTGATCAATATGACAGTAAAGGAAAGGGATAAATGTTTGAGAGGATGTGGCAAAATTTGGACACAAATGCATTGTTCATGGAGTTGTGAACTGACCTTAACTTTGTGTAGAGCATTTTGGAATTGAGCCCAAAGGGCTAAAAAACTCTGCATATCCTTTGATCATGCACTACCACTAATGATTCTGTATCACAAAGAGATAATAAGGTAGGGAAAGAACATACTTATATAAAAACATTTATGGCAGCTCTTTTTGTGGTGGCAAGGAATGGACATTCAGTGGATGTCCATCAGTTAGGGAATATCTGAACAAATTGTGGTACATGTTGGTGATGGGGGACTATTATGCTATAAGAAATGAAAGCTAGATAATTTCAAAGAAAGTTCAAAAGATCTTCATGAACTGATGCAGAGTAAAATAAGTAGAACCAATAGAAAGAACATTGTCCACAGCAACAGCAATAATGTATCATAATCAACCATGCAAACTCGGCTATTCACAACAATGGGATGATCTGGGACAATCCTAAAAGATTTATGACAGGAAACATCACTGTCCTTCAGTAAAAGAACTATTGGAGTCAGATCTATATGGACCAAAGCATACTATCTTTCAAATAAGTATATTTACTATTTTATTTTGGGATTTTGGTTTTCTATGAGTGTGCTCTTATAGCAATGACCAACATGGAAGGGTGTTTTGCATGATACTTTTAAAATTTAAGGCATTAAAAAATATGATCCCTAGATTGATAATTAAGAAAAAAAATTGAAATAAGAATCTCTAGATATCAAACTATACTACAAAATGGTAGTCATGAAAATGATTAGTTACTAGTTAAAACGTAGAAAGATTAATCAATACAATAGAATTGGCATTCAACATACAAAAACAGTTGGGCACAACAGCATTATACTTGATAAAACCAAAGATTTTCTTCACTGGGGTAATGATTCAATATTATCAAAAACTGCTGTGAAAATAAGAAACCTTACTAATGGAAATTAGATATAGATTAATATCTTAAACCATAAGCACAAAATGAATATGTGGCTTAGATTTAAGAAATAATATTAGAAAATTTTGAAGAATAAGTAATGAGTAGAGAGGATTTTAGGAGATTAAAATGGACAATTTTGATTATATAAAATGTAGATTTTTTACAGAAACAAAACAAGTGCAACCAGAATAAGAAGAGAAACAACTCAGAGGAAAAAAACATTAGCAATAAATTTTCCTGATAAATATCTTAAATATAAGACAAAGAATTTATTCAAATGTCTGACCAACCTATTCCCTTATAGTTAATGCTCAAATGATAACACAAGAAATCTTTCAAAAGAAGGAATCAAAGCTATAGAATTTTTTACAAAAAACCCCCTCAAAAATAATAATTTAAATATATTTTATTGATTACTATTAATTATATTTCTATATTTAATAATTATATTTACATTAACTAAATAATAAATAAAACAAATTAAAGCATCTCTGAATTTTCACTTAATACTTATTATATTAGCAAAGTTGAGAAAGGGGGAAAATGATAAATGTTAGAAGTACAATAAGAAGACAGGCACAATGAAGTATTTATATGTATGCAATATATCTATAATATGCATAATTAAAGATTGAAGCATTCTCTACACATGTGTATATATGTACATGTGTGTTTGTGTAGCTACTCTTTGCATTTGGGAATTTTTATAATTTCTGAATAATTCTACTTCTTATCACGTCAATATTTTTAACAGATTGCTTTCATTTCTTCAAATGGGAAAAACTATATATCTCTATTTAAAGGTAGACATTGATGAAGATATTGTAAGTCTTAGGAAGATAATTAGATCTTAGTAGCTTATTAGGACTTTTTCAGGTAAAGGTTTTGATATAATTATGGCTGAAATGAGATTTTCATCAGTAAAAATCATATCATTTCCAATCTATTATTTCTGCTCTTATATTTTCCTCCCCCTTTTTCTTCCTCAAAACAATAGGAAACAGATTAAAAAAAAAGTTTACTCTTCTTTCTTCAGACTTCAAGAAGCCTGTAACACTCTATCAACAAATATCTCTTCATCTTGCAGGTACCTTTGAAGGTCTTTCTTTTCCATCTTTATATATATTTGTGTGTGTGTGTGTGTGTGTGTTGGTAGGAATTCCAGCTAAGAGACATGCAGATATAATCTGAGGACATATAGAATAGTGGTGATAATAAAAAGACAAGAACTTAGAAATACACATTTTCATTTCTGTTGTTTATTTTTTGTTGTTGATTATTGGTTATTTAAATATTTAGATTGTCATTTTCATAGAAATTGCAAAGCAACTCCCCAAAGAAAGCAATCAAATCTCACCCCTGAATTCTCTCCTAAACCCAATCTATTTATTTTTGGCATTTCGAGTTTAAGTTAAAAAATCCTTTTAAAAAGTGCGTGGCTTCTCCATTCACTCTTCTGCTAATGTTTTCTTTCTAGCTCATGAAAATAATACACATTCCAGTAAATGACTTTTTAATGGTTATTTTTGTTTAGTAATGTCTAGTGTACTCTGTAATATTAGTCTGCACGCCTGTGGAAAGTCTGACCCTGTTTTAAGGGCACCGAGGGAACTTGGTGAAAGTAATTCTGACAATTGTAAAGCTCTCTATGAAATAAAGAGGAAGAATCATTTCATAGAGTCAATAGGTTTTTCCTTTTTTATTTTTTTCTTATAATCAGTGTTGTTTCACCATGGGAAGGTATACAAACAGGCTCCCATGCTGTTCCTTGGCAAAGGAAGGACAAATCTAATCAGAAGGCAGCATCTCAGAAGGTTCAGATCTCAGGCTTTAAATAGCACAAGACTGCCTCCTGTACTACAAATTCGAAAAATCAACAAAGCCAACTTCCACTAATTTGCTTCCAAGAAGAGAACAAAGTTCAGGCATAAAATGACCATACCAAGTCCTACCACTCTTTATGCAATACAGCTCCTTCAGAGCTTTCTCAGGAGGTAATTAATTACATTAACCTCTTTGTGATCTTGAGAGGCTTAAGGATCCAGCTTGATTAAATTACATGGCTGAAAGAAACACTTTCAAATCAAGCTCAATCCATGACTTTCCCTGAGAAATGCCTGGTCACAAAATAAACAGCCCATGATTTGACTTGGCACTCCCTGAGTGTACAGGACTGAAGGGAAAATAGCAAGCCTGATTCTTCCTCCTGTGGCTACTTTGTAGAAATGTTGTGTTTTGCTGTCCTGGGTGGATGCCATGATAGCTTCAGTTTACTCAAGACACCATTTGAGAATCAAGATTCAACCAGGGAAAGAATTGTCCATAACAAATCAATTTTTAAAAAAAATTAGTACCACAATTCATTATTTGACAAACATTGTAAGCTTTTATTAATTTTTATTATTATGGAATAATTCAATTATTCAAATTTTCAGTGCCTCGTTACATGTTATTCAACATTTGCTAAACAGGGACTCTATGTAAGACCAGATGTGATCAGCACATGGCCTTGGAAGACATGAAGAGCCTAGAGATTCTGCTTCTTATGGTGAGTGGAGTGATGAGATGATATGGATTGGAAGTGCCTTTTGGAGACCATGGAGCATCCTTAGACATGCTGTTGTCTAGTTCTGGTTGGATAAGCCACCCAATAAGGAGGCTTTTTGACTATGCAGGCATTTAAAAGGGCTGCCCTTGTGGTTATTCTTCTTCAGCTTCCTTGGGGGATCTTTGTGGCTCTATCCACTCATGACCTCACTTGAGAGACAAGGAAGGGTATAATGAAAAAGACACTCACACCTTCTCACATCTGAGGCAATGCAATGCTGGGAAAGTGTCTTGGCTCTGACTTTTCTTTTTCCTTTTAAGTAAAGGATATTTATTTGAAAAACAGAAGAGTGAGTCAAAACAATCTGGTTATTATAGTTAAGTCTAGGATTTGTACCTGGTGCAGCACTGATATATTAAAGAATCAAAGCAGAAAAATTTAAGATGAAAACTTCTTCAAGTTGGACCACATATGGTCATGTACTAGGTGGAATGAATGTTTTATAGAAACTATGTTGTGTAAACTTATTTTCCCCAGAACTGGAGTTGTTTTAAGAGAAATCGTTCAAATGTTTCTATAAGGGGGAAAAAAACTTTAAAAAGGCACATGAAACATATCATAGAATGAAAGATAAGCTTTTTTACTGCATAAACTGGTTTCAGGCAGGCAGGTGAAAGAATATAATCTATTTATCCCAGTATGACAAAGTGAATTCGGTTTTGCCGTATTCTCAGTTATAAGTCAAAAGGATATTGTTTCTATTGACATGATTTAGTTCCAAGTGAACTGCTTTAGTGTCTAGAGCTTGTTGAACATTAATTAGCAAAGAAGGAGACAAAATATTTTTTAATACTTGAATAAATGTCAGTTAATAATTCCTGTACACCAAGATGCACTTCCAGTGGGAATTACAGGAGGTTAGCTTTCAATTGTATGACCCTGAAAGAAATACAAGTCACTGGAATCTCACCTTGTGATGACTAAGTTTAAGCCATATCCAAGGACTGTAGTGGACTTTAAGATCAGTTTAAATCACGGAATTCCAAAAGATTTAATTATCAAGTTAGACTGTACTTATGCATGCCTACATGAGTGATTAATCCTCATGGGAATTTTAACATTTTTTTTCCTGGAGAATTTGTTATAAAATAACAAGAGAACAAATAATAAAATATAAATAAATATAAAATATATAATAATAGATATAAATATTTATATATAAATTTATATAAATAAATAAAATATAAAATCATAATAAAGATTTCAAATCAGTTGGAACATTGATACTATTATAATCGAACCTTAGAAGTCATCTACCCAGAAACTTAAAATGGTGTTTCCTTCATTTGCTCTCTTGCTCCTTATAACTTTTCATGACTAAGCATTACAGATGGAAAGAAAATACTTCAGAGATAAGTATAGAACTTTACACTTCCTTTTATTTTGATTATATCCTCTAAATGCCAAGTCCTCCCACTTTCTCCAGCTTCATCAGTTCCACTAAAATGTGTTTACATTTTCCACCAGCACACGTACTATGCTACAGAATATATTATATGTGACTAAAGGAAGAGAAACCATTAAAATAAGACAAACCCAGGATTTGGAAAATTTTCATGAGAAACAAAGAAAACAGTGAGTAAAAGTGGCTGAAGAAGCTGTATACAATTTTCTGGGACATGAAAGGAGAAGGACATGAAAAACCATTTACCAAAACCATGAATGTTGTGAGTCTGAAAATAAGTACTCTGGGTTTAGGAAAATTCTCATGTGAATTTTAACTTTTTTTTCCCCCTGGAGAATTTCTGTTATAAAATAACAGGGGAACAAATAATAAGAGAACGATAAATTAAGAGTTCAAATCATTTGGAACATTGATATTATTATAATTAAACCTGAGAAATAATCTACCTAGAAACTTAAAATGGTGTTTTTTCATCTGCCCTCTTGCTCCATTCACCATTTTTGTGACTTCCCAGACCCAAACCCCCTTCTTTGGCCACACTTGCCTTTATTTATTGTCTCCCTCCTTAAAATATAAGTTTCCTAAGAGCAGGCGTAACCCCTCTTTTTCACTGTATTTCCAGCACCCTATAACCCAGTGGACAGTATAAAGTGATTAATAAAGGATCTCTTTCCTTCCTTTTTTTTTCTTTTGAAAACTTGAAACCAATCTATGCAGCAAAAAAAGGTTTTCTTTCATTCTACTCTGTTAAACATGACTTTTCTTTCTTTTGTCTTACATAAAATATGCTAAGTGTTATACTATGCAGCTAGGTGGCATGGTTGATAGACTACTGAGCTGGGAATGAGGAAGATTCATCTTCTTGAGCTCAAATCTGGCCTCAGACACATATTAGCTATGTGACTCTGGACAAGTTACTTAATCCTATTTGTTTCAATTCCTTAACTATAAAATGAGACGGAAAAGAAAATGGCAAACTAGTCCAATATCTCTGCCAAGAAAACCCAAAAAAAGTGTTTACAAGGATTTGGAACACAATTGTAATGACCTATAAAGAACAATAGAAAGTAGTTTATACCTTCCAGCTTCACTTGATTCTCTGTCTTAGAGGTGAAACTTCGAGGCAAGCTCTCAGGAAATTAGAACCAGAGCAAGAGAGAGGGTTGACTGAGAGCCCAGGTAAAGGGACATTCAGTTAGCCTACACCCAAGGTACAGAAGAGAATAGAACTAGGTCATCAACTAGTAATCACAGCATCAATAAGACTAGAAAAATTAGGCAAAGAAAAATCATAGAATTTCTTTGTGTACTTTCACAAATTTAACAAAAAGACAAAGAATTAAGATTGCAAAGAACTTTAGAAAGGCTAGTTCCAGAAAAGAAGAAAGGTTATTTTCCTTTTTCTCAAAAAAAAATTTGTTTCATAGAATAGCTTTCTGTTAGAAGGGAATGGAGAGAAACTGGGAAAGATTTAGATAATATATTTTAAAAAACCTATCAATAAAAGATTTTTTAAAAATTAAAGATGATTTTTCTCTGTTAATTACTAAATCAAAGAAAGAAAGAATTTGACATATCTTTCATTGGTATACCTTTGCAAAGGTTTATCAATTAGTGATATATTAAATACACATAAATAAATGCAGAAAATACAAATATTAAATTTATTTTTGTAAGCTATCACTATGAAATTTTATGGAGGGAAACCTATGAGGAAAGAATTAACATTAGAGACTAAATAATTTCATCTGAAAGACTTGGAGGTAGAACAAAGATGATATTACAGGCAACAATCTACCTGAACTTTCTTAACATTGCTTTCCAAATAACTCTAAAATAATGCCTGAAAATCAAATTTTGGAGTGAAGGAGCAAACAAAACTTCAGAATGAGATATTATTCTGGCCTAAGAAATCTTATGGAGTTTGTAGGAGAGGTTGGGATTGAAGCCTGCCTGGAGTTTACACATGTAGAGGCAACAACATCATTGAAATCTCTAAGTCCAGAGATGGAAAAGAGGTCTGACAATAATTAAAAAAATAAGATTACAGGGTATCTACAACTAGCACTGAATAATGTTGGCACTTGTTGGCAACTCTCTTGCCTATCCTCATGATTAGGTTGCAGTTTCAGAGGTCTGAGAAGCACTTGTGATTGATCAGAAGAATGTAAGGTTCCTAATCATACATCTAGACTGATAAGTATCATTAGTGCTTATAAGTACAGGTTTTCAGAACACATACTGAAAAAGCAGTGACCAAGCCTCCCTCTATATCACACTACTTTGGATGAACTGAAAACATATGAAGATTCCCCCAGAATTAACCCTAAAAACAAAAATAAACAAATAAATAGGCTGGAATAATAAGTAAACAACAACAACAAAATTAAGTTATTAGAGATAGACTAAAGTGGGAGAAATAGCAAAACATAAATTCGGAAGGTGACAATAGCAGAAAAAATCTAAATGCAAAACCTCAAAGGAAAATGCTAATTGGCTCTAATACCAAGAAGTATTTCTAGAAGAGGAAAATTTGACCAAAGAAAGGGGAATAACAGAAGAAAATTATGAAAACAATATTAACAACTTGGTATGAGGCACAAAAAGTTACTAAAGCAAAAAAATGGAAAATATGGAAAATGGAAAAGGTGATTCAAAATTCAACAATAAAATAATTCCTTTAATAAAATAGTTTTTTAAATAGAATTGGGAAAGTGGAAGCTAATGACTCCATCAGATTTTAAGAAACAAGAAAACAAAGTCAAAGAATGAAAAAAAAAAGAAAATGTGAAATACCTCTTTAGAAAAACAAGTGACCTGAAAAATAGATTAAGGAGATATAATTTGAGATTCATTGGACTACCTGGAAGCTATCATCAAAAAAGGAGCCTAGATATTATATGTGATGAAATTACTAAGGAAAACTACCCCCCAAAATTTTAGATATTGAGGACAAAATAAAAATAGAGAGATATGATATTTTAGAAGACAAAGGAAATAGGATTATAACCAAGAATCATTTAACCTGCATGAGTAAGAATAATCCTTAAAGGGGGTTGGGAGAATTAATATTTAAAGAAACAGAGGATTTTCATGTATTCCTGATAAAAATATCAGAGCTGAAGAGAAAATCTTACATTCAAACAGAACATTCAATAGAAGCATATGAAGCTAAACATGGAAGGAAAATGACAGAGGACTTAACATTAAACTATATCTATCCCTCTGAGGGAAGATGATACTTTATTACTAGGGAAATTAGGAGTTTAAGTATATAAAAGACATGAATATGAATTGATTATGTAGTTATGATCTCCAAATAGAAAAATAAAAGAAAGCTGAGAAGCAAGGATGCACTGAGAAATGGAGATGTGAGAGGTAGAATTAGCGGGGGGGAATACATTAAAGAAAAAAAGCAAGTAAGAGCTTTTATCGTGACAGGGAAATGGGGAGATGGAAGGCAATGTTTGAATTTCACATTCATTCGAATTGGTTCAAAGAAGGAATGTACATACACACATATGCACACACACACAGAGGATACAATAGATAAATCCAAGCAAGAAAATTTTTAACATGTATTAATAATGACTACTGTCACTCAAAAGAAATGAATAAAATATTAAGCAATGGCTAAAACAACATATCAAAAACATTACACAGTGACCAGATTAATTTTTACTAGAAATGCAAGATTAGCTTTAATAATTGAAAAGCTATGATAATTTCTATACAATATTAGTAAAAAAAAAATCTCATGTAAATGTTCAGGAAAATCTTTTGACAAAATCAACACTTTTTTCCTGTTTAAAAATATTAGAAAACCTAAGAATAAGTGAACCATTTCTAAGAATAAGTAATATCTAACATCAAGATCCAGAATAGTCACAGGACCAACAAAATGGAAGACTTGATTTTTTTTTAATCCTCATGATCAATAAATTAATAAATAAGTAATGTGATATATTTCATGTGTACAAAGAGGGGAAAATATTCCTGATCTAAAGGAACTTATAATACAATGGGAGAGGCAGTATACAAAGACAATAAATTTATTTTAATTAATAAAAATTAATATCAATCTACTTTTTTGTCTTCCATCTTAATTCTATTGGAGAAACAAATCAATAATTCCTCATAGTAATTGGGTAAACAGAGAAACTAATTCCTTCATTGGACATGTTCAAGATATATGTCATATTCTGAACCTTAAATCCATAATTTCCCTGTCAGGTAATTTTTTTTTTTGCAAAAATAGCAAAATATGGAATCATACCCAGTTCCTTCTATGATACAAATATAGTTTCTACACATAGACCATGGAGAGTAGAAAGGGGGAAAAAAAGAAAATTATAGATCAATCTCCCACATGATCATTGACAGAAAGTATTAAAATACAATATTAATAAAGAGGCTAAAATAATCTATCACTAAGATTATGAACTATAGCCTGTTGGATTTAAACCAGAAATGAATGGATGGTTTAATATTAGAAAAGTATGAACTTTATTAACCATATTCATAAACAAAGTAATAAAATCATATGCTTTTACCAATAGATGGAGAAAAAGCATTAGGAAAATATATTTATTTGCATTTTTAAATGCTAAAAAATATAGACCTTTGCTTAAAATGATGAATGGTATGTCGCTAAATTAAATTATCATTCTAGAGAATACTGCTGATCTTATCTTCACTTCTCAAGAAGTTTCCACACTTCTCATTGATTATACCCTTGATTTTTCCATCATCCATAAATGCACCACCTTCAGGATGAAGAATTCTGAAATCTCTCCCTCTCTGACCATAACCTATTAGCTTTTTTTTCTCCCTCTTCCTTTTCTTACCAAACTCTACTCTTTGTCTGCATTGTGACATCCCATCCCTTGATACCTCATTTCCCTCTGAGGTCATCTCCTCTACTTTTGAAACTCTTTTCTGTTTTCACCATCTTAACACCTTAGTGAACTAATTCAACTCTGCACTGACCTCCTCTATTAAGCCTAATACTTTTATCATATTCTGTATTTCCTTCCTTATAAATACATTATATTTAACCAGTAGAATGGAGACTCCTTGAGGGCAGGAACTATCTTATTTTTGTGTTTGTATTTTAAGTTCCTAACAGAGTCCTATAATATAATAGACAATAAATATTTTGGTTAATTTATGAGACCAGAATTTAATTAACTCCTCAGAGAAAAGGAAGTCTACTGACTTAAAGTAGTCTGGTCAATTTATACTCCATATTTATGAGATTGGTTTTCATTCATTCCTGAAGAGTCTTTCTAATGATTGAATGACAACAGGATCTCTGCCCATCTAGTTTTACTTTTGTGCTTCTCCATATTCCCATGAAACTGCTGTGAGAAACTTACTGCCAGAAGGCAACATCTGATTATACAACAGATTGTAGGTGAAACTCCTTTTCTAAAAGATTTTATATAAATATGCAGAAGATATGTAATTGTGACATTGTTTATCTATCCTATCATATTTCATGGCATGAGCTTATACACAAAATATATTAGAGTTTTGATTACTCATATGGAAATGAACAAAAATATAATATTGCTATTCAGCTGTCATCACACAATTCAGCAAAAAACAGACACATTTTAATGCATTAAATTTTATGTTTTGGTCACATGGATCAAAACATCGCCATACTTTAATCTCCTTTCTAAAACATTTTTTATAATATTGTCAGGATTATACTAAGCCTTGTCAACTTAACTCTATTGGAATTTATTATAAGCCATCAAAATATCTCTTGCTTTTTTTCTTAAGAATCTGAAACTGTCATTCATCTATTCATTCAAACATTCATCAATCACTGAATTTTGGACACCCATTGGATATAGAGCACTTACAGTGGAAAAGGAGAATAAGATAGTATCCATTTAGGAAAGTGCTGGGTTGATCACAAAAACATGCATCATAGTGTCATAGATCAAAAACTGAAAGGGACATTAGAAGTTATTTAGTTTAACCTGTTTTCATAAAGATGAAGAAGCTAGGGTTTAGGGAAGTTAGGTGACTTACTAAAGTAACCAACGTATTAAATATCTGAAGCAGATTTTGGACGCAGGTTTTCTGGAATTCTCATTGTATAATGTTGCAACCCATATAGTGTTTTCAAAGGAATTTAAAAAGTAATCCAAAAGAACAAACTGCCAGATTAGATTACACCAGAAATTCAGTTAAGATCAGTAAGCTATTGATATAAATAAAGTAGACTACTACTACTCACAAGCATATTGAACTCCTTAGACATTAGAGCTCAAGATAAACTTAGAGAATGTCTAGTTCCAATGTTGTCTTATAGATGAGGTAACTAAGGCTCAAAAAATTGAATGACATCCAAACTGAAATAGCATATTATTAGTGACAAAGATTAGAAACAGGATACCCTAATTTCTACTTCATTTCTCCTTCTGTCTGGTATTTCCTTAATGCTCATGAAAATTGGGATGAAAATTTATTGCAATTAATAAACCTAGAGGAAGGGAACAAGCACAGAGGGTTAAGATATGGTCCAAGAATAGATAGAAATTAATAAATACATTCAACATATTTGACAAAGTAATCAAACAGGGGCAAATGACCCATTCCAAAGACAAGGGGAGATAAGCACAGAATTATTAGGATAACACTATGAAGATAACACAATGAATTACCAAGGTACCACCAAGATAAAACGTTGGTATCCTTTTGTTAGTCATCATGCCTTCTTAGTATTTTTTTCTTTGTCAGTGTGGCACCTTCTGCCATAAAATGAGAGAATTTCCAACTATATTCTATGTTTCTATATGAATATATACATATATGCATTTTATACTATATGTTTATTTTATATATACATACACATTTACCTATATATGAATACATATATATGCTATTTGCATATATATGTGTACATACACACAGACACCTATGAGTATATGGATATCATATAATGACACCAATTATTCAGACAATATTCAAAATTTTCATTCTTGTCTTTGAACAATTAATTTCAATTTAATCCAACCAACATATATTAAGAACACATTCTCTTCCAAATACTCTCTTAGATTCTAGGGTTTGAAACACAAAAATAAAGTAGTCATTGGCTTCAAGGACCATAGAGCTTGTTGAGGGAAAACCACATGCTAAAAAAAGCATTATGTATGTATGTGTGTGTGTATATATATATATATATAGTGTGTGTGTGTGTGTGTGTGTGTGTGTGTGTGTGTGTGTGTGTGTGTGTAAAGAGAATATTACCCTGTTTGATTGATACAAATTCCTTACAAGGAAGAGTCTGGAAAACCTGTCTCTGTAAGTGGTGATTGTGTGTAAAAGAAGTGCTTTGGAAATGACCATTTACAGACATTTTATTACTGGTTCTAGGCTGCTACCCATATCATTTAAGAGAATCCTTTCTATTAGATGAATAGTAGGAATTACAAAGACTAAAGTCAGTGAATAAAAGCTCTGTCACTCATTCTTTTCAGCTGCCTTGCCTTGTTTTGTGAATTTCAAAAAGTCAAGATAGTGGCATTCCAGCATTCCAGAGTTCTGGACACCTAATGTACAGGTTTTGCAGTCAACAAGAATAAATGCCCCCCAAAATAAGAGAGTAACCTTTGGGAGTGACCTTCAGTATGACCAGCTAGGGGTAGCTATGACAAGAACTCATTTGAAAGCTATGATTTATTAAGATGTGAATTGAGTGAGGATTCGGTATTAGGTAGAAAGTGCTAAAAAGTGAGATTGGAAGAAGGAAGTGTTTGTACATCAATTCTTGCTATAAATTCCAAGTAAATATCTCATTATAAAAGTCAACTTATATTAACCAGTTAAACAGAACTGGAGTGCTAGTCAGTGGAGACTAATAGCAAGGAGAAACACAACTCGTTGGTACTTGAGATGATGATAAAGAGACACCCCAAACCTTCAGACTCCCCCTAGAACTGAGATGTAGCTGACCTGATGCTTAAAGAATGTGGACTGTGTTTATTTGAGGCACACAACATAAACCCTTCCCAATTTTTTTTTTAATAAAAATTGAAATTAGGTAAAGTCACACATAGCTGAGGTGGAATTTGGAATAAGTTTTGAAGTTGAGCTTCAGGTTCCTAGAATCTGAGGTTGGAAAGGAAAGCCATCTAGGCATGGGAGTTACTCTTTTTAAAGGAATAAAATGGAGAATGGAAATTTGAGTAAGAAGAACATGTAGGGCAACTCCCCAGCCCCTATCACATCCTTCCTTCATCTGCTTCCTTTTCTCCTCGAATTTTCCCTATAATATTCCTAAATTTCTCCTTAATTTTCTTCTATAGTTTCCCTACATTCCTATTTATTTCCTTTTGATATAATTTCCAAAATGTTTACCAATGCAGGGATTATAACTTTTAAAACAAATCCAATATATAAAAATCTATCTTAATAATAATTTCAAATACGAAGGTCACATTTCATTTTACAAAGAAATACCTGCTTTTCAAAAAAAAAAAATTCACAATAATTAATCTATTACTTTTAAAGAACTACCAACCGATTTTGGAAATGAGGTAACTTAGAGAATCTTTTCCTTCCCTTCTCTACTGTCTTCTTCCAAATAAAAACATTTTAGAAATCATGATCTTGGAATAACTTGGTTTTTCCTTTAAATATTTATATAACTTTAAGGATACCAAGAAGTTCAACTATTTAAAGGATTATAACAATAGAATTTCAACAGCTATGAGAACTTTGACATTGTTTTTGCTTGAAAAGAAAGCAGTTCAGGACTCCATTTCTGCCAAAGTTCTATTCCAAGGCATCATCTTGGCAGGTCACAGATAGATAGTTGGAATTAAACATGAGATTTTATTAACAAGTCTGTGAAATGGCCAATTAGATTTTATGTAATTTTGAATAGAGGGATCAGTGAATTCCCACTTGGGCAAGGTAATTTGTGTACTATTGATTGAAACACTGCCACTCTCCTTTGGCTTGCTTTTTGACCCTCAGCCAAGAAACATAGCTTGAAGGCAATATCCCTCAATCCTCCCTTTCCCTGAGGTTTTTTTCATTTTTGTATGTTTTTGTTTATTATCCATTTTTTGGTCATATACTGAAAACCATCTCATCTCACTTTTAAATATGAGTAAATTTGTGGATTTCCTAATCAATAAGTTTATGTATAGTCTTCATTCTACTTTACATATAAAGTCAACAATAATTTATTAAGCACCTATGGGTCAATCACTGCACCCCATGTTGAGCATATAAAGAAAGGCACAAACATTTCCTTCTCTCAAGAAGTTAGAATTACTTAGGAGACAAAATGCAAACAACTATGTTCAGATAAGATATACTCAGGGGATTGGAAGTAATATTACACGGAAAGCAAGAATTTTAAAAAGGATCAAGAAAGGCTTATTGCAGAAGGTGGGACTTTGGCAGACACATGAAAGAATTTAAGAAATTAATAAGTAGTGATGGCAATTTTAGTGACTCTCCTTCAACAGTGAATACCACAACCCCTCCATATGGTAGAGGCAATTGAATGTGGTCACAGAACTTATAATCTGATCAACAACTCTCATGTGATATGTGAGTTTAACATTTCTATAATTTTGGAAAGGACTTTTTTTTAACATGAATCCTTTGGCAAAATTAAGAATCTATCATATTCAAGAAGTCTTGGTACAGAAATCCAAATTATTTCTTACCCTATCTTTTAAATCAGTTATTCTTATTCCTTATCTTGTTTTCAATTCTTAAACCCCCAGTTTTAATCAAAACCATTAATGTAACTACTATAAATAACTCGATCCTCTTTAATTTGCCTGAGAGTCAATAATCCAAAAAGATACTTTAAAGATTATTCATGACATTATCATCTAACTCTAATTCTGTACTTCAATCTCCCCTTCATGATCAAGCCTCTATGTCTTCTGTATTTTTCCCTACTCTCTCTTTAGCTATCACATCTTTTTAAAAAGCTAGAATCAATTTTTATTTAACATCCAAATCTTGAACCATACTAAATGACAAAAATGATACTTCCTGCCTCAGACATTTAGGTACTTATTATTGATATAATTCACAGCAAATATACAAAATGAATGGGACATGATTTCCTTCCTCAATGAACATATGATTTAGTAGAAATGGTAGATAAAGGAAAGGCATATATAACTAAACCTAATATAAATTAGCATAGAACACATTAATTATTTGAATATGAAATGACATCATATTGGTTGATGGACAGATAAGGGGATCAGATTATAGTAGATAAAAATACTGAAGATATCAATAGTAAGAAGTTTTTATTTAAAAATAATATGATCACCATATTATGATAACATTTAAATATAACCTTCAAAGCTTTTCATGTTATTTCAACTTTTCCCTTTAATTTATTACTATGAAGAATTTATATATGAACAAAGGGCATCTTATAGTTCATATAAGTCTATCTTGTTAAGCTGCTATTTAGCCATTGTTTTGACATCTCAGGACACAGAGAAAAATTCTTAAGTGGCAAAGACATTGGGTTTTTAAGGGTGATATTCTTTATGACATCTCAGATAGGACCTTCCACCTCATACATAATTAATAAACATATGTTGAATAAATTGTTGAAGGAAACCAAAGGCATAATATGCTGTAGGGTAATTCTAGGATGACTACTAGTGTTTGAAGGGCAGAAAGTTTCTATACCTTTCTATGTCTGAGGTCCCTCATCAATAAAATAAGAATGATATCTCTCTAAAATCTTGTCATCTGCAAGAAGCCTTTCCCAATCCCCTTTAATGCTAGTATCCTCCCTCTGTTGATTATTTTGAATGTATTCTATGTATGATTTTTTGCTCATAATTATGTGCATGTTATTTCCTCCATTATTGAAAACAAAGACTTTTTGTGTTTCCATATCCTCAGCACTTAACACAATTCATGGTATATAGTGGATACTTAATAAATACCTGTTAAAGACTAACTGTAGTACTAACTTACCAGAGTCTCATGAAACTTAAGTTATTTATACAGAAGAATATGCAAAATGAATAGAAATTGTCTCAGATTCACATAGACTTGAATGGTTTAAAGTCTTGCCTCTACTCTTTACTCTCTGTGCAACCCTGAGGAAAGAACTCACATCTCAGTGGCCCTAGGAAAGAGTTTAAGAATCTAAAAGGAGACTTGTGGGATCAGAGTCAAGATGGAAGAGTAATCCAGAATGGCTCTGTGTTACCACAAGAATCTTTTCCAACCAAGATTAAAATATCACCACAAAATGAAGACAGTAGTGAAATAACCAACAAGGAGACAGAGTGAAACAAATTTCAAGAAAAGAAAAACCCAAAAGCACTGGCTGGAGCTCCATCACAGGGCAATCAAGGGTGTGCCTAGTTAGATCAAATACACAGTGAGGCCAAAAACTTGAATCCAAGCCTGGGGCTAGAATTTGATCAGTCCCTGACCTAATCAAGTTCAGAGTGAGAACAAAAGCTTACACTTAAGCCTGAGGCAAGTATTTAAGCTATCAACATCTGAAGGGTCAATTGAATCAGCAGGGAGAGAGGGCTCTCAGAGCTCTCCTTCCTTATACTATCACATCATGCCCCCAACCTACCTAACTTGATAGGAAAAATGAATAAACAACAAAAAAGCACCTAATTCTAAAGAATTTTTATGGAGACAAAGAACAAGGTACAGAAACAAAAGGGGATAAAAAAGGGGATAGTGAAAGCAAAGGAAACACATGAGAAGTGAAAATGAAAACTATTAATTAGACATAGATTCTGGAAGAGCTCAAAAAATTAAAAAAAAAACCCTAATAAAGACAGGCAGAGGAAAAATGGAAAAGAAAAATGAAAGTGGTTCAAGGAGAAATGAAAGTGATACAAGAAGAAACAGGCCAACTGAAAAAGAATGAAAAATTGAGAGGAAATCAAGGCTTAAAAATCAAAATTGACCATCTCAGAACAGGGGTCCCCAAACTTTTTACACAGGGGTCCAGTTCACTGTCCCTTAGACCATTGGAAGGCTGGACCTAAACCTAACCCTAAACCTAATCCTAACCTTGACCCTAACCCTAAATTTGTACAGTATACACAGTGTGGAATTCCCACCCCCAGATCATCACCATTGTACAGCCACGTAGTCCTTTGTAGGACACTTCCTTCAGTTACTCTCAGAATAAGGTACCATGCAAAGGATTATGTCACTGGAAGTAGTACTGTACATGAGTGACCCACACATTGCAGCACCTCCACATACAGTGCTCCTCTCAATGACCACCAATGAAAGAGTGCAACTTCCAGAAGCATGATGGGGGCCAGATAAATGGCCTCAGGGGGCCCACATGTAGCACGTGGGTCATAGTTTGGGGACCCCTGATCTAGGAACTAATGATTTCATGAGAAACCAAGAAACAATAAGTCATAATAAAAGGAATGAAAAAACCAGAGGAAAACATGAAATATCATATTGAAAAAACAACTGATCTATTAAATAGATAAAGGAGAGACAATATGAGAGTTATGGAACTACACAAAAGCCATGATCAAGAAAAATCCTTGGACATCATATTACAAGAAATTATCAAAGAAAATTGCCCACAGATCCTCAAACGAGAAAATAAAATAAAATTAAAAGTATTCACAGATCACCTCAGACAGAAATCCTCAAATGACAACTTCAAGGAATATAATAGCTGAATTCAAGAACCACCAAGCCAATGAGAAAATTCTTCAGCCAGAAAGAAACCATTCAAATACAAGGGAGCTACAATCAATATCCCAATGGACCTAACAACTTCTATATTAAAGGATCAGAAGGCATGGAATATGATATTCAGAAAGGCAAATGAATGTAAAAAAATATTATTATTTAAATTGCAAAGTTTAAATTCTTTTTCAGAAGAATTTTAGGTAAAGAAAGATGCTACCTCTCTGAATCCAGAAACTGAACTGTTGGAGAAGATACCATAAAGAAGCCTCCAGACCACAAGTGTACAAAAATGAACTTTGGGTGTGGTTGATTGAATATTTATTTGTATGTATACTTTCATGCAAAAGGGGACTGCCCCCTAACTGACTTTTTGTCAATGTGACCACCAATTATTGTTTTTTTTTCACTCTTATCCTCACATTATTGTAATCTTTCAGTTGATTATGTTTTCATGATCCTTTTGGGGGAAAAAATTAATTTTTTCCAAAAATGATCATATGGGGAACTGTAAAAAATAGACTTGAATCCAAGACTTCAGTCCCCAGAAGCCCTTGCTCCACTTCCCCAGAATGCTTTGTAATCTCACTGAAAACCTCACCTGGGCCGAGAACGAGATGGGGGTATTTAACCTGATTGCAAAGACTTTTGTGCCTCTTTTCTTCCCTGTTTTCCACTTGCAAGCAGATGTGGCTCTTTTCATAATGTAGGTGAGGTTGTGTCTAGGCCTCTCTCTGGCCTAGTCACGTGCTTTCTTATCCTGTATTTTCTTTAATCCTTAACCTTTAATAAACCTCATAAAAATATAATACTCCTTGCAGAGAGAAACTAATTTCTATCTTGCCTCAGTTTCCTAAATTTTTAATTTTTACACGATATAGGTTTACAACCCAGAGTCACCTATCCAGAAAATCTGTGTATTTTCTTTCAGGGGAAAAAAGTGGACATTCAATAAGACAGATTTCAAAGATTATTTGAGGAATAATCCAGATCTAAACAAAAAGTTTGAACTCCAAACATGAAAACCAAAGGAAGCCCAAAAAGGTAAACAAGAAAGAGAAAATTTAAGGTACTCATTAAGGTCAAATTGTATGTAATGCTACATGAAAAGAGGATATCTGTAATTCTCAAAAACTATTCTTAGTAGTAGAGCAGATAGAAGGAATATACTTAGAAAGATGATGGGATAGTAAGATGGTTATGATGATATGATCTATATGATGATGCATAATGATACGATGTGTATGTAAAGATGATGATATAAAATATGTATGATGTGATATGTATGTGTATGATATTATATATAAAAACTTCAAGGGGTGAAAGAAAGGGTTCCACTGAGAGAAAGGGAAGGGAGAGGTAGAATGGGGTAAATTATATAACATAAAAACTGTGAAAAATCATTACTAAGAGAGAGACAGTTAAAGGTAGTGACAGTAAATGTTTAAACTTCATTCTCATTGAAACTGGATGAGAGAGGGAAAAGCAAGTATACTCAGTGGGGTATAAAATTCTATTTTATCTTACAGCAAAGTAGAAGAGGAATAAGACAAATGAAGGGGAAGGTAATTGAAGGGAGGGACAAGTGGAGGGTGGTGATGAAAAGTGGAATACTGATGAGGAGGAACAGAATGAA
The DNA here is from genome assembly GCF_027887165.1 of Monodelphis domestica. Classification (NCBI taxonomy): domain Eukaryota; kingdom Metazoa; phylum Chordata; class Mammalia; order Didelphimorphia; family Didelphidae; genus Monodelphis; species Monodelphis domestica. The sequence continues at coordinate 235,875,688 of NC_077232.1, forward strand.
AGGGAATAGAGCAGGATGTAAAGGGAATAATATAATGGAGGGCAACATATAATTAGTAATCATAATGTTGAACCTGAATGGGATAAATTCACCCATTAAAAGGAAGCAGATAGCAGAGTGGATTAAAAACCAGAATCCTACTATATGTTGTTTATAAGAAACTCATTTGAGGCAGAGTGACACACTGATTCAAAATAAAAGGCTGGAGCAGAATTTATTATGCATCATCTAAAATTAAAAAAAGTAGGAGTAGCAATCATGATATCAGACAAAGAATAAGTAGAAATTTATTTGATTAAAAGAGATAAGGAAGGAGATTACAGTTTGCTAAAGGGTAATATAAACAATGAAGTAATATCATTAATAAACATTTATGCACCAAATGGAATAGCATCTAGATTTATAAAGTAGAAATTAAAGGAGTTTAAGGAAGAAATAGCTATTAAGACCATATTAGTGGGGGATCTCAACATTCCCCTTTCAAAACTAGATAAATTGAATTGAAAAATAAATGAAATAAGTAAGGGAAGTGAATAAAATGCTAGAAAAAAAATTGAATGAATGGATATCTGGAGAAAACTGAACAGGGATAAAAAGGAATATACTTTCTTCTCAGCAGTACATGGTATATATACAAAGATCGACAACATACTAGGGCATAGAAATATTGCAAGCAAATGCAGAAAAGCAGAAATAATAAATGCAACTTTTTCAGATCATAATGTGATAAAGATTAAACTTAACAAGGGTCCATGGAAAGGCAAATTTAAAATTAATTGGAAACTAAATAATCTAATTCTTCAAAACTGCTGGGGCAAAAAATAAATCATAGAAACAATTACAGACTTCATTAAAGGGAATGACAATGAGGAGACAACATATCAAAACCTATGGGATTCAGCCAAAGCAGTACTCAAGGGAAAATTTATATCTCTGAGTGCCTATAGCAACAAAATTGAGAGTGATAGAGAAGGATTATACAGAGGTGAAGTGGAATGATGAAGACACAAGATTGATGGGCAGGGCAGTTGGAATGTATAAGGGAGAGGCTTCTGGGAAAAATTACCAATGGATAAGAGTTTGGTTATATGCCTTGGACTGAGAGAAGTAAGTTTCCTGATCTCAGGATTTTGAATTCCACCATATTCCTGAGGATTTCCCAGTTGAACTCAATGCCCTTAATGTCTGTGATTTGATCCTGATCTCTGCCATCTCAAGACCTGTGTGTACTACCTGCCTAAAACATTTTTTCATGGAGGGTAGACTGAGTCAGTCCTCAATCAGAAACATCTACCTCTCTGTTATACCTAAATACATTTGTTGTTACTTTTAACATTAGATTAGGATAGCCAGAATTGAAGACTCCAGTATAGAGAAAGTTTCCAGCCTGGTCCTTTTGAGTGATGGCCTAGCCTGAAAGGACTCATCATCATCATCTGTGTGTTAGTTTAGGGAACCCCTGTTTTACCTCTTGCCTTACCCCATCACAATTACTCCTATCTCAAATAAATAGTTTTTTTTTGTTGTTTATTCTATAACAATCAGAACATTAAGAGAGGGAAGGTTGGTGGGTGGAGGATTGGACGAGGAGCAAAATCTCTATTAGGATTAGGTAATGTAAAGTTCTGATTCAGACATAATTGATCTTCCTCCAGCAAGGAGTTTTTTGTTTGTTTGTTTGTTTGTTTGGTTGGTTGGTTTTTGTTTGTTTGTTTGTTTGTTTTTTTACCAGAGGGTTTCCCAGGAAGATAGGTTTCACAAAATGTCCTAATCAACTTTCATTCTCCATTCCTGTGGTGTGCCCAATTCTGGTGAAGACCTCTGCTTTCCTTGTGTCATCATCTCATTTGAAAGCCACAGAGGGGGATTTATCAACTGTCTGGACAGGGAGTGAATACCCTTGTGGGGTTAAATTAGCAATACAGTCAGATCTATCTTTAATCCATCATCCCAGGTGTTCTCAATTTCCCTTTTAACAGAGGGAGGAAATCAATGAATTGGACTTACAACTTAAAAAATTAGAAAAAGAACAAGTTAAAAATCCCCAGTTAAAAACTAAATTTTTGAAATTCTAAAAATTAAAGGAGAAATTGATAAAATTGAAAGCAAAAGAGCTATTGAACTAATAAATAAGACTAAGAGCTAGTACTTTGATAAAACAAATAAAATAGATAAATTACTGGAGAGAATCAAATTAATTATGTCAAAGATGAAAAGTTTGATCTCACTTCTAATGAAGAGGAAATTAAGGTAATTAAGAACTATTTTGCTCATTTATATGGTAATAAATATGACAATCAAAGTGAAATGAGTGAATACAAAAATATAAATTTCTTAAATTAACAGAAGTGGAAATAGAATACTTAAATAATCCCATTTCAAAAAAAAAAATTGAACAACCCATCAAGGAACTTCCTTAGAAAAAAAAATCCCCAGGGCTAGATGGATTCCCAATTGAATTCTATAAACATTTAAAGAAAAACTAATCCTAATACTTTGCAAATTATTTGATAAAATAAGCTAATAAGGAGTCTAACCAAATTCTTTTTATGACAAAAATATCACATTGATTCCAAAGCCAGGCAGACCAAAAACAGAGAAAGAAAACTACAGACCAATCTCCTTAATGAATATAGATGAAAAAACCTTAAATAAAATACTAGCAAAAAGACTACAGCAAGTTATCAAAAGGATTATCCACTATGACCACGTGGGATTTATACAAGGAATGCAAGGATGGTTTAATATTAGGAAAATCATCTACATAATTGACCATATCAATAATTAAACCAACAGAAACCACATGATCATCTCAATAGACACAGAAAAAAGCCTTTGACAAAATGTAATACCTATTCATATTGAACACACTAGAAAGTAAAGGAATAGAATGGCCCTTCCTCAAAAAAAATAAATAAACAATATACATTTAAAAACATCAGAAAGTATCATCTGCAATGGGAACAAATTAGAAGTCTTCTCACTAAGATCAGGAGTGAAGCAAGAATGTTCATTATCACCTCTCTTCTTTAATATTGTACTAGAAATGCTAGTGGTTGTAATTAGAGAAGAAAAAGAAATGGATAAAAAAGAGATAATAAGGAAAAATGCTTTTTTTTTCCTTTTTAAAATTGGAATGTTTTTCCATGGTTACATATTTCATGATTTTCCCCACTCCTCTTCCCTCCCCCTCACAGAACTGACAAACAATTCCACTGGATTATACATGTTAGAAACATGTACTGTTCAAATCTATTTCTATGTTATTTATAATTGCAATAGAGTGATCTTTTTTTTTTTTAAACCTTACCTTCTGTCTTGGAGTCAATACTTTGTATTGACTCCAAGGCAGAAGAGTGGTAAGGGCTAGGCAATGGGGGTCAAGTGACTTGCCCAGAGTCACACAGCTGGGAAGTGTCTGAGGTCAAATTTGAACCCAGGACCTCCCATCTCTAGGCCTGGCTCTCAAGCCACTGAGCTACCCAGCTGCCCCCTATAGAGTGATCTTTTAACATCCAAACCCCAATCACATCTCCATCAAACCACATGATGAATCACATATTTTTCTTCTGTGTTTCTACTCCCACAATTCAATTCAATTCCTCTGAATTGTCCTATGTCATTACACTGCTGCTAGCAGAAAAACCTGTTATATTTGATTGTGCCATAATGTATCAATCCCTATGTACAATGTTCTCCTTGTTTTGCTCCCTTCCTTTTGCACCAATTCCTGGAGGTCTTTCCAGTTTACATGGAATTCCTTTCAGCACATTAGTGTTCCAACACCATTCAATACCACAATTTGTTCTACCATTCTGCAATTGATGGATGCCTTCTCATTTTTTAGTTTATTATTGCCACCACAGAGAATGTGACTATAAATATTTTTATATAAGTATTTTCCTTATCGTCTCTTTGGAGTACAAACCCAGCAATGCTATGGCTGGATCAAAAGTCTTTTAATACCCTTTGTACATAGTTCCAAATTTCTCTCCAGAATGGTTGGACTAATTCACAACTCCACCAGCAGTATATTAGGTTGCCAATTTTGTCACATCCCCTCCAATATTTATCACTTTCTTTTGCTGCCATATTGGCCAATCTGCTATGTGTGAGGTTTTAAGAGTTTTTTTTTAAGTTGCATTTCTCTAATCGGGAAGGATTTAGAATACTTTTTTCTTATCCTTATTAATAGTTTTGATTTCTTTGTGTGAAAACTGCCTATTCATGTCTTTTGTCCACTTGTTGATTGGGGAATGGCTTGATTTTTTTTTTTTTTGTCAATTTGACTTAATTCCTTATATATTTGGGAAATTAAACCCTTGTCAGAGAGTTGTGTTATATTTTCCCAGTTTGTTGCTTTCCTTTTATTTTTGCTTGCATTGGTTTTGTTTCTAAAAATAAAGTTTTAATTTTACATAATCAAAGTCATTCATTTTACATTTCATAATATTTTCTATCTCTTGCTTGGTCTTAAATTCATTTCTTTTCTACACATATGACAGGTATACTATTCTATATTCACCTAATTTATTTATGATTTTATTCTTTATATATAAAGGGAAGGGTTTATTCTTTATATTTAATTCATTTTCCCAATTTGAGTTTATTAGGGTATAAGATGTTGATATAAGCCTAATTTAGCAAAAAATACTTTTACAAAAATATTTATAGCTATACTCTTTGTGGTGGCAAAAACTTGGAAAATCAGGGGGTGTTCATCAATTGGAGAATGGCCAAACAAATAGTAATATCTGTATATGATGAAATACTATTATGTTGAAAAAATTATGAACTGGAGGCTTTCTATGTGAACTGGTAAGACCTCCAGTAATTGGGAAAGAATGATTCATTGCAGGTTGGTTTGCAAACCACACAGTAGATTCAAATAAACAGACAAATATCAGTTAGAATTTGTAAATGGCCATTTAAAAATAAGGTTCTTGGCAACTTGCTGAGCCACTTTGAAATCTGCTTGACTTGTTCTCCAAGAAGAAACACATATGTCTTCTTTTGAGCATAGTTAGCCTTGTGATCTCTGCTACCCAGTATATTTCACTTGGCATAATCTTTGAGAGATGATGTTCATCCCCAAACCTTGAGGAACAGTAGATTAGTCAAATCCTCTCACTTTATTAGACAGGCACACATTTCTTACTTTGGGCAATACTTAGACCTGACTCAGAAAATGCCTACAAAAGATTAATAATTTATCCAATTTGAATAAAATATAATTGTATGCTAGGCAATGGGGCTATTTTGTCAAAAGGAGAATAGATTTGTGCTAACCAGAGAGGACTATAAATTTAGACAGTATCCACCAATATCACTATGGTGATTTCAGGAATACTTGAAGATTCTTTCTGATCTGTAATTTCTCTTACTGGGTGACCCTCTCCCATTTTATCACATTTAAAATTCCTATAATTAGAGTAATTACTATTACCCTAATTATATTGGATTATATTGGATGACACAAAGAAGCTCATCCTGGAGAGAGAAATTTCTTTGTAATATATAAGATTTGGGTTCAAATATCACTACTGACATCATCTATGTGACAAGGGTAGTTTTTCTAAATTTTCAGTGTACTGATTTCTCTAAGACTTTAAATTTCCAACTTCTATTTCTAGTGTTTCCTCATTGCAAGTTTTCTATGTATATGAAATCCTAAATATAGTTCTTGTCCTTATCTTAGCCAAATTAACAAACTCTTATTAATCATTTACTACCTGCCAAGCACTTTGATAAGCACTAGAGATATATAAAAAGATACAAATCCAGATCATGGCCTCAAAGAGCTTACATTCTTATAGTCAATCAAAACATATCCATACAGTAACCAAGTCCAAAATCATTATCTTCCTGAGAGTAGTTGCATAATATGCTTTATCACAGGTTCTCTAGAGATATAAAAAGTCATCACATTTACCAGAGTCCTTCTGAAGTTGTTTTCTTTACATTTTTGTTTCTCTAAATAATTTTTTCCTAGTTCTACACATTTCATAGTACCCAAGATTGTCAGAAATCATCTCTTTACTCACTAATGTGGCAAAATAATATTTCTTTAATTCATATACCACAATTTGTTTAGCCATTCCTCAACTTTTTGAGAAACAATATAAGTTAATCCTCTGTTACAGCATCATTCTTTTATTTCTTTCCTCATCTTTAGAACCAGAATATAGACAAGAAGAAAAGTAAAAAGACATCTCCCCAGAAAATGCAACATTGGAAACAACAAAACCTTTTTTTTTTTAAAAAAAAACCCTTACCTTCTGTCTTGGAGTCAATACTGTGTATTGGCTCCAAGGCAGAAGAGTGGTAAGGGCTAGGCAATGGGGGTCAAGTGACTTGCCCAGGGTCACACAGCTAGGAAGTGGCTGAGGCTGGATTTGAACCTAGGACCTCCCGTCTCTAGGCCTGGTTCTCAATCCACTGAGCTACCCAGCTGCCCCCACAACAAAACCTTTTTAAAGTTTTCAATGGAAACATACACTGAGCTATGAAAGCAGCAGGATATAAAGACAGTCGTTCAGTTCAGACATACTTTTTCAGTTTCCGAGGTGAGCAGAGTCCAAATTTAGTATAGCCCAAAATAAAAAATAGGCTAGAAAAATTAATAGTACCAAGAAAAAAAATGAACCTAAATATAAAAATCTTCTATGGTAATGGAAGCTCAAGACAAACTCTGAAGTAAATGATAACTTGAAAACATCTTCAAGCAAAGCCATCAAAGGGAAATATAGATTAGGCATAAGACAAACAATAAATTTGTATATCTAAAGAAAGAGAATTTTTTTTGAAGCAGAAGTAGTGGGGGACAGAGCCAAGATGGCAGCTTAGTAGCAGTGAAAGCCTGAAACCACTCTGAATATCTTTTAAATGTGCCTACAAAGAATAGGAGTCAAACCAGGATAAATGAACACAATGTGTAAGGTAGGGAGAGAGAAGATATTCCTACAATGTAAGAGGAAACCAGAAGCAAAACTGCAAACAAAAATGGGCAGGCCAACCACTCCCTCCCCTATATACCATTCCAGACTCAAAACCAGGGCATAGGCAACTTTGGAACCTCAGATCACAGGCTACACCAACAAAAGAGTACCTTAGTCCTTCCCCTCTAATGCCCAGGCCCTGTCAGTGAGGTCTGGAATTCCATAGAGCTGGGAGCTCTCAAACTTCTGCAGGAGTAGGAAAGATAGCTGCAGGGCAAAAGCCTGGAAGCCAGAATCTCAGAGAGTAATGGCAAGTAACATGCAGATTTCCTAATCTCCTGGTTGAAAAATGAGCAAAAATAAAAAATAAAATAAAATAAAAATAATGAAAAAATAGAAGAAAATTTGAACTATCTCATAGAAAAAACAACTGAACTGGAAAACAGATCCAGGAGAGACAATTTGAGAATTATTAGAGTACTTGAAAGTCACAACCAAAAAAAAAAGTCTAGATATCATATTATAAAATATTATTCAAGAAAACTGCCCTGATATTCTTGAACAAGAGAGCAAAATATACATTGAAAGAATTCACAAATGAAAACACCCAGGAATACTTTAGTCAAGTTCATGAGATTCCAGGTCAAGGGAAAAATAGAAGTATACAGGAAGAAACAATTCAGATATCATGGAGCCCCAATCAAGTTTAAACAGGATCTTTCAGCTTCCACACTGAAGGACTACAATACCTGGAATATGATATTCTCGAAGGCAAGAGAAGTAAGTTTACAACTAAGAATCACCTACCCATCAAAACTGATGATATTATACATTCAAGGAAAATTATAGTCATTTAATAAAATAGAAGAATTCCAGGCATTTCTAAAGAAAAGATCAGACATAAACAGACCATTTGATGTCCAAATAACAAGTTCAAGAGAACCATAAAAAGGTAAATAAGAAAGAAAAAAAAGTTAATGGCTTTGGCAAGGTCAAATTGTTTATATTCCTATATGGAAAGATGATATCTGTAACTCTTAACAATTGTTATCATAGTAGAAGAAGTATACAAAGACAGAGAGTGTGGTATTAAGCTCTTTAGGATGATATGAAAATAATTGGGTTTAAAGAAAGAGAATTATTCTAAGAGAAATAGGAAGGAAAAAGTACAATGGGGTAAATTGTATCACATAAAGAAGTGCATGGGGGATAGAATACTATTACAAGGAGGGGAGGGTGAGGTTGGTGATGGGCAATACTTAAATCTTACTCTCTTTGGAATTGGTTCGGAGAGGGAAGAACAGCCCAATTCAATGGGGGTATTGAATCCTATCTTACCATATAGAGAAGTAGAAGGGAAATGAAGGTAGGTGTAGGGAAGGGAGTAATATAAGGGAGGTAAAAGTTGGGGTGGGAGTGATTAAAAGACCCTGTAGAGAAGTAGGAGGTGGATAAGAAGAAAGATGATGAGAAGCAAAGTAAAATAAGGTAGGAAAATGGGGGGGGGGGGAGTGATTAAAAACCAAACACTGGTCTAGAGGGAAAGAGTGAAAAGAAAAAGGACAGGTTTAAAAGAGAAAATTAAGATGGAAGGAAAGAAACTGGAAAGACCTACATGAACTGAAGCAGAGTAAAATAAGCAGAACCAGGAGAACTTTATGCACAATAACTGAAATACTGTGGAATGATCAACTGTTATAGACTTTGCTACTAAAAGCAATACAATGATCCATGATAATTTTAAGGGTCTTATGAAAAAGAATGTTATCCACCTCCAGAGAAAGAGCTGTTGGAGTAGGAATGCAGATGAAAACATTTGATTTATCACTTATTTATTTGGGCATGTGATTTGTGTTTTGATTTGAAAGATTATTCAATTAAAATGAGTAATATGGAAATATGTTTTGCATTTTGATATATAATTCAGAAAAAATAAAAATTGAGGAAATGTTTTGAAAAAATATATTGATATATTTTTAAAACATCACTATATTATTCATCCACCAATAACTAGGTGATATGGTGAGAATTGTGAACCTTAGGGTTCTTAGCTTATTAATATGAAGATTATCCAAGTAGATACCTCTGTGCTAGAAAACTTGTGTTTTCTATTCTATTCTACTTGTTGCTCTAATCTCTATTTATACCAGGTACTTTTTTTTAGAAACAGCCAATAACAGATTGGAGGGAGAAATTTAAATAATCTATGACAATCTCATCTTTAGAATGAAACCTCTAGTTAAATTTTTATAACTTAATATTAGAACATCATTATTGCTTGTGAATCACATTAGAAACAATTATATTTGATACATGTAATCATCTGATATTGCTACTTCCTCAAAAAAAATCACTCCAGTTATTTACTGTAGTTATTCACTTAGCTACTCATTCTACACTTAGAAGAATGAGATACTTTTAAGGATCTAACTCTATACATAAGTAACAATACCCTTTGCAAATAGGTGACTTCTATGCCTACATTTAATGGTCACACAAGTGAATTTACTCTAAAATATTTATCCTCTTCCTATTGTAACAACAGACTTTGTATGGGATATTAAAAAATACCAGGTAAATTATTCCAAATGTTTCAAATGAGTTGTCTACAGAAAAAAATATACTAACTATTCTCAAATGAATCACATACTACCTAGACCACTGATTTAAGATCCTTTTCAAACCATTTTGTCATTTACTTGAATTTCAGAACATGCTCTATACACAGTTGTTTGCCTCAGAGAAAATAACAAATCTTAGTAGAATTATATGTTTCTTTGAGTTAACACCAGATAGAATATAGATAAATTCTTTTTTTTACATGAGTTTCTCTGTTTTTATTTTGGGGTTTTAATTTTATATGAGTATTCTCTCCCAATAATGACCAATATGAAAATCTTACAAGATCATACATGAAAAACTCAGATCAAATTGCTTGCCAGCTCTGGGATATGGGAGGGAAGGGAAAGGAGACAATTTCGATCATATACGTTCAGAAATCCTATGTGTAAAAATGTTATTACATGTAATTGAGAAAATAAAAAAAGAATCAGATCAACAAAAGCTACATTGTGGGCACAAGAGCAATGAGTATGTACAACGGAATGGAGATGGGAAATGAGGTAGTTATTACTCACATAATCACATACTCTCAGAATAAAAAGAAAGCTTAATAACTCTACTGTCCCATTTGTGCCTAGAGATGAACAAGAGTCCTCTTTTTTAAAAATTAATTTATTTAGTCAATTTAGAACATTATTCCTTGGTTATAATAATCACATTATTTTCCTCCCTCCCCTCCACAGATAAATTCTTATTAAGATAACTGATTGCACTGAAATTCTTTTTTCTAACCCCAAACAAAAATGATTCTGATTTATCTCACTTAATAATAGAATTATAGCCTGTTTTATAAATTCCTACACCATTATCTAATCCATTCAAACCTGAGATATTTCAAGGACCTTGTCTCATTCATGAATATAGAATTAATAACAGGCAAATAACAAATCCAATTCCCTTCTTCTTAGTTGTTTCTAGCATATGGGAAGGTCTACAATTTCAGATTTAATATTTTAAATCTTACCAACTTTGTCTATTACATAAATGTTTAATATTGTGTTCTTATATTCCACTGATCCACTAACATGATTATGAAAAGTTGCCATGGGGAAGATTGTTTCCTAGCATGATGTCAAATCTTGGTAAGAATTAGATAGTTGTCCATTTATGAAAATGCCACAACCTTGCTTAGAATCAGCCTGATGGGAAATTTTTTCATTCAAGACAAATTTTTCTATTAGGGCAATTGAATTAGGAGATTCTTATCTCAGCCCATGCTAAAAATGACTTTTCCACAGTTCAAAAATGTCACCCCCATAGCACTATTGGCACTATAAATCATTACATCAATAGTATTTCTTTATGATCATACCTGGAATCATATTCAAAATAATATCAACCACAGTATCATAAGATTTAACCATAAATAGCAGATTCCAATAATCATATTTTTGGGTAGATTTTGTTATTAGAGCTCACAAATACTGTATACTGACTAGGCTGGTTACATATGTGACTAGTATATAGCTCCAGATTATAACTCATCTGAAGCTATAACTTTACAAATCACAATATAAAAATTATAGAGGATAAACAGGTTCCTAATTACTCTCCCCTTCATTGTTCTCCCTATTTTCAAGTGGTGATTATAATGGAGGAGAGAATAGAAATTTTACCTGATTCATGATTCTTGAACACAGGAATAGATTTAAAAAGGGCTTTTTTAAGTTTTTCACTTTAAAATATGCCCAATTAAATACTTGATGAATTTTAATATCACCAGTAGCATATTACATTATACAATATTATGAAATCAGTATTACAAAATTATTACAATTAGTATTATACAATAACTTCTAATAATTTAACCAATGGCTTCACACATTTCATAAGTGATATCCAAAGAATTTCAGATAAAGCTCCCTCTTAGCTGTCATGCCTCTAAATATTAAAACACATGATTGTTAGGGCAGATAAGATAAAAACAGTGTTTTATATATACATATATATTCATATGTATAATTTGCATATGGATGTACATGTATATATACATTTACTTTTTAACCTTAATTTAAAAGTTCAGCTCCTAATCTAACAAATCCAGATTAAAAAAAAAAAAGCTGTATTACTGACTCAATGTTTGTCAGGTGATATTTAGTGAACTGTCCTCCAGATTATCATACATAGAAAATCAATTATCCTATCACATGTGACTTTAATGTAGCTAAACAAATTTAAAGGGAGCTTACTTGCTTAACATAAGCTAACATGAGTAAATTTATAAACTTTACTTAGGTATGAAACTAGCTCATCCCTGTCTGAATATTATTGATTTCAGATATAAAAACTTGCATCTTATTATCAATTTTATAACTATGTTTAATAATCAATATCAAACATCAAAGTAAGTCATTTAAAAGCATAACTATAATCCAAATGAAATAAAATATACAACAAAAATAGTACTTAAAAATTACAAGAAAAGTCTATGCTTATTTTCTCAAAAATAAATGTGTTTACTTTTGCATTAACAGTACAAGGAAATTTATATGTAGCTTTACTAGTATGAATTTACACCTGTTAGTATGAGATTAGGTAAAAGTATGCTGGGCTAAATATTATAAATTTCTGTGTTTTAGAATCTCTTACTTTAAGATTTCTGACCAAGCATAAAATCTACATGGAATTTCATATAATGGTGACAGGACTTAGCCTCCCTGAAATCCTTGAGAGACTGAACACAACAATTCTCAATTTGCACATATAAAAATCAGAATAAAGCACTGAAGATCACAACAGCCAACATTCATATAATGTCCAATACATAGTATGGGGCAAGGCTGATGCTAAGCACTATATTTGACAAAATGTAATCGTAAATAATAATGATCCTAAAAGATGATTTTGATTACCAAAGATTTATCTAAGTTCTTTTGTAGCAAAGTACAAGTAGGCATAATCAAAGTATGTCAGTCTACTGCCAAGGTTCAATATTAATCACTCTTTCTCAAACATCATTGCTTTAAAGTGCAGACTGATAAGACTCTAAATAAACTCTAAAGACTTTACATTTTAAATATATTTCTGTCAGTCTTTTAACAATTAAATTTATAATCCAAAAGAGTCAAAGAAAAGTTTACTTTTCTAACAATATTTTCTAATACCATGACCATGAATCATAACATTTATATTAGGGTAACAAACAGATAAAATGAGGTAATTTGGTCTAACCTAATACTTTGTCTTAATGTCAAATGGCAAATTAAGTTCGACATCATAATTGTTCACTGAAAACTTAACAAAAATCAATTTAATTCCACCTGGATCTATATTCCCAACTGGTGACACACAGAAAAGACAAGTAATGATTTCAGTCAATCAGCATTATTCATTACAAGATCCAATTACACTAAACACTTTTTAAGGCTTATAATTTTAATCTAATCTAGGGTAGGTTCAAAATCTTTAAGTGATGATTACTTATTTTAGGCTTCAGTTTACCATAATCCTCCTAATAAAAGGGGTGCCCATATTTCAACAAAATCAAATCTGGGTTTTATAACTATTGATGTCCTACAACTTTTTTTTTTTTCCTATTTTACATTGGAACTACTTAAAGGAGCCTGACATAAAATGTCCCATGTTCTTATTTCAGAAAACTTCCTCAAGTCTTCTTTGACATGCTTTAACTTTTTAAATTTCTCTCTCATTTAATGCATATATATTTAAATATATTCATATGTGCGTGGATTTATACACCCACCATCCCTCTGGTGTTCCTAATGCCATACCTTCTTTTTTTCCCTAATTATTCTTCTCAATCTTTCTCTACTTCTTTGAGTTTTATTTTCTTCACATTCTATCCTATCTCAGACTCTGTGTATGCCACAGAATATTGTTTTTTTAAATATAATTTTAGCACATACTTGTTGTTAAGCAAACTAGTAAAATACTAAAACTTTACTTTCCCCACTTGATAGTGAAATGTCAATTCAGGTGAGCCTATTCACTAAGTTGTCTACTAAAAAATGTTTTTTTATTAGTCATAATTAAGGCATTTTCCAGGAATTTAGAGCCCTCCCAAAACTTTTCTTATTTTCCCCAAAGTGAATAGAAACCTCATTCTTAATCCTAGTATCTGAAGAATTTGGGGGGTCAAACCACTTAAAATCCATTAAGAGGACCTCAGTAATTACAAAATCTTTAGGAGTCCCAAAGAGACTCACATTCCTGTAAAAGCACAGAATGGATTTCTGACTTCTCCCATCCTAGTTAACAGCTTGCAAAAAGAAACTGACTATTTATTTAACACATAAGTTCTCCTACATCATGAAGCATTTTTCTAATTTAATCATACTTTACTCTCTTCTCTCTTTACTTTTCTCCTTTCAGTATCTGGGGGGAATCATCCTTTTTTTAAATTAAGAGAGTTATAACAGTAACATACATTTTAACATTAATTTTACAATTGATATCATTTCATGTCATTACAGATCAGCCTTAATCAAAATACAACTTAAAAGAACAAAAACTTTGTTTTGTAACTTTAACCACATCGCCCTAATGCTGAATATTGGGTAAACAATTATAGGATCCAAATAATATCAGAGAACAGGGGGACCCAGAGAGAATTTGGAACCCCTTTGTCTTCCCAGGAAATCTCATCCCTAGTAATTCACAGAGCCATCTAGGCATATGGAGAAATAAATATTTTTAAAATTCTGTTTGAAAGCCAAAAGCATTTCCAAGACTCAAATTGAACATAACATTCAAATTTTAGTTTGGCGAAACATTAACAAATTTTGTTAATATTCAAATGTTAGTATTCAAATAATTTTCCAAGTTAAAGCAAAAATTCTTTCTATGCTTAGCTTCAGTCAATTTACATTTGATAAATTTCTCATGGATATTTTACACCTTTTGATTTCCATTATGTCTCACTAAGCTATTTTTTTTTTTGAGATATGGTTTCTGAGAATATCCATTCCTAACGTTTTCTATTCTTTCAAGAAGTTCTGATGGTTCAAGATGTTAAGAAAATGGATGCTAGTTTCTTAGAACAAGAACTGGTAGCCAGTTAACAGCTAATGAAAAGGAAAGCAAATAGGGAATGGATTATGCCAGTGCTTCATTTACAAACCTACTATAGAAGGGGACACAGAATTTCCATTATCAGGTCTTGCTTTCTATGACTGGATTCAAAACCCTATGTTCTTTGTCTGAAAGTTCCCAGTTCATAAACTAATGGGAGATGAGAAATGAGGACTGGACTTGAAAACTATTTCTCCTTCCCTAAATGAATTAAAAGGGTATGGCTTCACTAATACCATTGGTGAAGCTACCAAAGATAAAATGTTTCCTCTCTTCCAATAAGAAACATGGCTTACCTTTTTACTCAAAGACACATATGCATACAAAGACAAATTTTGTTCTATAATTTCTCCTCTTCTTAAAGATCTTATAGGGTAGGAAACAAACCAGATCTAGACTTTTTAATCCCCACAACAAGGAAAACACAACTACTGAGTTTCACCAGCTAGAAAATATAATTTTCTCAGGTCTGCAAAATTATGGAGAACAGCCACAATAAGTTATCACTCAGTGCCCACTTTGGTGGGAAAACAAGAGTTCTTTATCCCTGAAGACTGCAAGAAATGCCCTAACTGGCATGCTCCATTTAGTATACCAAAACTTTGGTTTTAGAGTCTTCTTTAAATCCTAAGCTCCCAATTGCCTTTACATACCTCTTCCAATCCTGTGCGGAGAGTTCTTCTTTGAGGGATTGATGCCCTCAAGTGATAGTCCAAGAAATGTACCCAGGATTTAAATATTGCCTATATTTCCAAATCTCATCGGTTGCTATTAAATTTACTAAAATATCAAGAGATGCAAATTCTGATAAAATATTGTTGCTAGAGTAGGCTTTAAGACCCTGTCCTTTTCACAACTCCTTCCCTCATGTAATTACTTTAGTCCTTGAGAACTGGTGGGATTTGTTTAAGACTCCAGACTTCTAGGTTCATCTAATAGGACTAATGAATGGTCAACTATTATATTAAGTTATAAATATATAAAAAGGCAAACACAAAGGTAGATGAGGATGCACTCATTGAATTCTAAAGTCTTAGTGGACAGAAATAAAGATCACCTTTCTTGATTGCCTCCTGTACTCAAACAAATCATTAGCTGATTCAAGTCCCAATTAAGAAGAGATGAGGAATAACTTCTGGGTGAAATTTAAAAGGATCTCCATCTCAAAACATACATGTGTTTTTGTAGAATTCCAATTTGGCCACTAGATGTATCTCACAGAGATTTGCCATCTAATTCAAAGCTATGGCTATCAATACACATGAAAAACGCTTAAAATATACAAAGGGACATATACCTTTCTTACCTAGAGAAAATATGATTATCAGGGATTGGGAGGGAGACAAACCATGACCAAAGATCACCTCAACAAAAAGTTCTTCCTTTTTGGATGAATTCCCTAGTTGAAATCTGAAAATATTAGGGAGGGTAAGTTTCTGATGAAGATATACAAGTTCTTATAAGAATTAGGGGTTCAGGTCCCAGTTAGGGTGCCAGAACCATGAATTATATTATAAATATAAAATTCTGGATATGAAAAATCCATTTACTGACTAAGCTATCAATAAGTAATAAATGATTAATCAGTTTTAGTAGGGGAAAACAATATTAGAGGTTAATATTAAAAATCAAATGATACAGCCTTAAAATTAAAGTTTTCTACCATTTCTTAGCTCTTGGCTAGAGCATACAGTACATGAGGGATCTGGGCTCTCCAAAGATGATCATGTTGTCATATTAACTGGTCTCTTTTCCAAATACTTCCCTTTTCCTCAAAATATGCCTTTTTTACATTCTATTTTGTTTAGAATAATTCAATTGTTGCTTATTGAGAGTCTACTCATCTTTTTAGTTCTGTCTCAAATATTGCCTCTTTCATGAAACTTATCTTCTCATAAACTTCTTCCCCCAAAGTAGTGGAAGTTCATATCACATTTTAAAAAGATGGAAAGAGGACTTCCTAAAATTTTTTTGGGGGGGATCCAAAATTAAATTTTTTTCTACCTTCATATCTCTTCCCCTAGATATACCTTAAAATTCATCTTATAAATAATATAATTACAGATCAGTTGGTATCATTGGAAAGACTAGATTTAAAGTTAGAACAATTAATTTGAATGTATGTAGTACTTTAAGATAAGAAAGATGTGTCTCATATATCTCATTTGATCCTCACAAAAATTTTGTTGATATTACTATCCTCAATTTATAGAGGAAGGAACTGAGATTTAAATGAGTAATCCAAGGTCACAGAGTTGGTAAGTCTGAGATGGGAATCAAAATTGATTCTTCCCATTTCGATATTGATTATGCTATCCACTTTGCCACCCTTTTACCTGAAACAATGTATGTGCATATACTAACTGTATTATTTATTCCATGTATGACTTTAAGCAAATTAACTAAACAACTCTGTATATTTCTTTTTATATGTGTTAAATAAATGATTTCTCAAATATTTTCCAGTTTTAAATTTGTAGTTCAATGACTTACTTGCTAAGTTTAGAACACTTTACTCATAGAAAGACCCTGAATTATTGATCCACTCCATTTGATTTTGTAGGAAACCAACATACCAGAGGCCTAGCAGTTAATTAATGATAGTACAAAAATACTCCCTGCCCATCCAATCCCCACCTTCGCTGAGCTATGATTTTTCATTGCTAGGGAGTATAAACAAGTCTGCATGCTCTATAAGAAGGATATTGACAAAAATGAATAATTTTTGATAGAAAAAAATTTATGTCTGAAGTTATACCTTACAATAATAGTATAATTATAGAACTTTGTGTCTGTATTTTAAACTATGAGCAACATAGTCACACACACACACACACACACACCCCAATCTCTCCACTAAGTAAAATGTGAGCAAAATAGTTAAGTACTATTTTTTTCAATTACTCAATAAACCAACTTTCTTGGCTCAGTAGTTTTGATATCTGTGGATCTGGGGACTTTTTGATTTCCAGATGATTACTTGTCTTTTTTCATCTTTTGCTGCTGTGAGGAACTAGCAGATCAATGAATTCTCCAGGAATAAAGGAGGTCTAGATGCACCACCCCTGATGGTACTCTTCTAAAGTGATCTTTTCTGACCAGAGAAAATGCATTTGATAGCTGTTTTTTGGCCCTTCTCCATTCCTGAGATTTCTTTCTGTGTTCAACTGGGCAGATGTGAAAGCCTTGGAGCTGTCCTGGCACCAGTGGTTTGGTCAGTGTTTAGTACTAGTTGGATCATGCTGTCTTCTGGGATTTAATGGGCAACTCAAAACTTTGAGAACATTTGATGATGAGACCCTTACAATGGGAAAATGTTTGAAGTCATTTCAACAATTTTGTAAAGTGCTGATTTGCTCATATAATGCCAGATCTGATACCATCCCTTCTTCCCTTTCTCTCAGTTATTAACCTAGAATAACAAGAAATGAGACTTTATCTTTAGCTGACTAGTGATAAGTGGGAAAATTGATCAGATTTTGCCCATTTCTAGGGCCATAACTAGGAATTTTTTCATGCAGGCCAAGTACTACAAATTGGGTCCATAAAGCAGGTTGTATGTGAAGATCATCTGTTTGTGGGGAGGAAACCCTGGGATTCTGCCCCAAGAGGACAGAGGTTGCTGGGAGGTATAAGAGAGAAGTTCACTGAAACCAAGAGTTTGATAACTTTTCATTTTAAGTAATTGTTCTTGCCAAAGGAGCTGTTTTTCTACATTGCTGAAGGACAACAGGTACTATCAGACCTTTCTAAATTTATCACCTTTTAACTTTGGTGATGGGGCATTGAGATGGCACAGTGAAAAAGGCAGTGAAATCATAAAGACTTGTCTTCATGAGTTCAAATTCAGCTTCAGACACTTACTAGTTGTATGACTGTGGCTGACTTACTTAATCCTATTTGCTTCAATTCCTGATCTGCAAAAAATGAGCTGGACAAGGAAATGGCCACCCCTTCTTTTCCATGAAAACTCCAAAACGGGATCATAGTATCAGACATGACTGAAATGACACAACAATAAAAACAAAAGATTTTGACAGCTTTTAGCCCTCAACTAGGAATGAAACCCAGGTTACCTTGCCCTAGTTGTAGCACTGTTCTTTCACTTTTAAACTACAAAGTCATGTCATAAAACTAAGAACACTCTTGGTTGATGACAGGTTGGCTCCATACTGTTTGGGATTCATGGCTCATGTTTCATTACTACAGATGAAATATTTTAGCACTTTCCAGAGCAAACTTGGACTTGCTGAATTTTGACTGTTCTTTTTGACTATGGAATCTCCTCAGAGTGTTCCAATAAAGTTGATACACGTCCTTCAAATATGTGTAGTATTATGACTTTTATTTTTTTTTAGTGTGAACTTGATTACTATTGATTTAGGGTTTTATGATAGCCATCAGGTGGTTAAGAAGTATGGGAAATGTCTTTTGCTTCTCAAACACTATTCAGTGGCCTAGGGAAAAAGTGGTTAGTCACAGGTTTTACATTTATTACAGAATAAAGAATATATGCAGGACCACTACTTCATTTGTATTAGAGGCCAATGATGTTTGGAGTATGTAATTGATGGAGAATAAACTTATGAAATGAGCTCTTTGTCCTGGAGGTTGCTCACACTACATGTGCTGGGTCTTCGTATATTTATCTTCATTGTTTGGATTCTGAATTGTTCTTGCCTTCTGCAACTAACAAGAAGCAATCCATCAAATTCCCACTATGTGCCAGGCACTCCAAAGAAGTCTCAAGAAACTTCAACCTGGAGAAGTAATATTCTTTTTAGTTTTCTCTGAGTATAAATCTTTCCACCGGATAATGGATAAGGTTAAAAATTTAATATTCTCTGGGATTTGGAATCACTACATTAAGGAGAATGGGCCATATTGGTAGAGATGGACAACTATATAAAAAAAATAGTTATTCTATTCAATTTAGGGCTTCTAATTTCACCAGGGTTCTAAAAACTTCTTCATTATTTTTTTAGTTAATTGTTTAACTTTTGTCTTTGTATATACATTGCTGAGTACAGTGCCTGACACAAAGTAGGCATGTAATACATGATTATTGATTGAATGAGGACATGGCCAAGAGTCACACAGTATTATAAATTGTGTGGAGAGTGACCTGCACTTTTGGAGGGATTATCCATCCTCTTCCCAAGAAATAGCTAAAGTGACAATATAATGAATCTTGTAGTTGACTCACATTTAGCTATATTCTAAGACAATCTCTTACATTGTGTCAGTGTCCTTTATTTCTGTGTTTCTTCCTTGAACATTAATAGTTATTCTAATTACTGTTGTAATTTCAATTCTTTGCATTACTATTTTTTTTTCATTCCAAACTGGAAAGTTCTGAGTTAACTGCTTTGGTTAAAAATATTGACCCCTACTGGATCTTTCACCTAGATACTGTTTATGGAATTAATTTAACCATCTCAAGTTTGGAGAGTGGGCAAAATGGAGGGAACTTGGAGGTTCTGGATAGATTTTAATCAGGAATTTGGGGCAAATGAACTAAGATCAAGGTCTGAGGAGAAGTTGAGAACCTAGAAGGTCAAATGTGGAGAGTGACATCAGAATTTGAAATAGGGTAAAAATAAGCAATGCCAACAAGGTTTAAAAATGGTCTAGTGTTTCATGAAGGCCAAGGCAACAAAAAATTAAAGTTTTGAGGGAGATTAAGGACTGATTTCATTTGGTCCTTTCTCTGATATTGTGGGAAAATTTCAAGCTATGTTTGGTTGGGCCTGACTCTGTAACATCGCTCATATTCCATCTTTTCCCCTTCTTGAACTCTACTACAAAACTGATGCAGTTCCTCAGAGCTTCGCATGAGAAGAACACATACTCTTCTAGTTGGTCTTTTTGCCAAGTCTCTTACCATTCTAGACCATCTTCCATCCAGTAGCTGAAGTTATCTTCCTAAAGCATAGATTGCCCATGTTACTCTCCTCAATAAACTCCATTGCCTCCCTTAATAAATCTCAAGATCAAATTTAAAATCTTCTGTTAAGTATTCATCTCCACTTTCCAATCTTCTTGGGCTTGATACTATCTTCTTACCTCCTGAGTACATTGTGATCCAATGACATGGACATCTTTGCTATTCCTTGAACAAAATATCCCATCTGCCAAATCCCTACATATTCATTGGCAATTGCCTAAGCCTGAAACTTTCTCTTTCATCTCCACCTTCTGGCTTCCCCGACTTTTTTTAAGTCCCAAACAAAACTTCATCTTCTATAGGAAGCAGTTCTTACCTTCTTTACTTCTAGTGCCTTCTCTCTCCTGATTATTTCCAATTTCTCCTATATGTATTTTTTGGGTACTTAGTTCTTTGTATGTCATGCTCCCTGATTATATTGTGAGCTTCTTGAGGGTATAAACAACCTTTTTTCTTTCTTTGTATGTCTAGTGCTTAGAGTAGTTTGCCACAAGGTGGACTTGATTAATACTTGTTGCTAACGGGCTATCTCTAGTCCTTTCTGAAGTCCCTTTTATTGGAATGCTTCCCTTGTCACAGAAGCAGGATTTTTTTTTTCTATGAAACTATCATGGTGGTAGACATAAATATCTCCTTAGAGTTATGAATTACTCCTCTCTTTCGCCTAGTACCATGTGATGTAAAAACATTTTAAAAATCATTTTTAGAGTATATTTGGAGCATAGATTTTCAGTTTTCAGAATTATTGTCAGAAAAGAAAAGATTGTTTCCCTCATATGAACATGATATTATTGCTCTAGAGGTAGGCAGAATTAATTGTTCTAAAATATCAAATCAATAAACTTTCAAGGAAAGCTTCAGTACTAATGAAATTTTTGTCATGGGAGTGGCTTAATCTGGTGAGGTTTGGGAGAGAATTTTATAAGTAAATCAGTAGAAGTCAAATGTGTATATCAATATTAGAAAAAGTTTTACTTTTCAGTCTTTTACTAGGAACAGTGAACCCTTTTCCTATGGCAATAGTCAAAAGAGTGTAATATAATTTCCCAAGAAGGGTGGAATCATTGACTTCTTTGGCCAGACAATAAGATCAGATATTTCAGTAAGAAAAGAAGCCATGTTATGATTGATGAATGAATACTTAACCTCTCATATTGGCATGCTTTTTGTTTTACCACTTCACCATTAGAATGTTTTAGAGGTTGGCCTGCTGATTTCATGATTTCTCCTCCATGTTTTAACTGTTAGGAATGAATTTTCTTTCAGTTTATAAATTGTTATTGATCACTTATAGATATAACTTTTCCCCATGAAGCAAGAATGTCACAGATATGAAATTTATTATTCATTAAGATGATCTTTCTTAATATTGTATAATTGAATGTCTGGATTTACTACCTTAAAGGTTTTTAATTTTTAGTTCTATAATTTTAAAGAACAAAGTATTTGATGTTTGAGTGACCCCTTTGGTCAAATAAGAATCTGTGTGCAATTGAAGAAATGTTTTGTCCATTGAATTTTGCCAAGGAGTTTCAAATTATGTGACTATTCTTTCCCTTTTGTTCAAAAGTAGATCAATTATGTATTATTTAACTGTAGTATATTTGATCTAAACTATAATGGTAGTGATCATTGGCATTGTTTTGAACTGTATGAATGTCATGATTTAGCGGTAAGGGGTGGTGATAATGTAATTTTGAATGATATGTAAATACTATGATTTTAGTTTGAAGCAGGAAATGGTAATAGGGTACTATATCTATAGGTTATTTCTACTAAAAGCTAATGAAAAATGTATACATTATTATTCTAGGAATCTTATAATTATTAGTAGAATCATATTCCCTAGAAATGGAAAGGCCTTTTTACCATATCTTATTGGCTACATAAAAGAGTATGAAGACTGATGAAGTTAAGTCAAGTTGCTCAGAAACCTGAATCTTAAATGGAAGGTTACTTTGAATTTTTCCACTGCTTCTTGCTTTTTCTATTTTATACAGATGGGCACTTGGCCAATGGCCCTACCAGAACTGTGTTTAGAAATCATTGCAGCAGTTTCTCTGATGAAAGAAATTTCACTTTTGAAGGTATTATTGGTAGACACACACACACACACACATACACATATATGTATATATTCCTTGTCCATAGAAATACCTAGAGATTGATTCAGATTGTCAGAGAAATGGCATTCTCATTTCAGAAGGAAGATCATCAGGAGAAATTAGTCTAGAGGCAACTAGACAAATCTCAGGAACATTAATGGGATATTAACATTTTGATTTCAATTGTTTACCTGTTGAAGAAAATAAATCTCCATTTATATAATGTTCATTGTCTCTGGGTTGCCATATCTGTTTAAACTGGACAGTCTTGTGCATGTTGATTATTTTCTTCAGCTTGTGGCAAAAGGACACTTCTTTTGTTTTGGCTGTGTTAATAAAGGAGACTATACTCGTGTATCATTGTTGAGAGTGGTTTGATTGGGGAAGCTAGGCTGGATAGAGAGCCAGGTCTGAGGTTGAGAGATCCTGGGTTCAAATTTGAATTCAGACACTTCCTAGCAGTATGTGACCCTGCCCTGAGAAAGTCCCTTAACTCTAATTTTCTAGTCCTTACCACTCTTCTGCCTTGGAATTGATACTTATTATAGATTCTAAGATAGGAGGTAAGAGTTAAAAAAAAAATAATTTGATTAAACTTCCATATTTGAGCAAATGCTCCTTGTAGGAGTATATGATAATGTTTTATATTGCAAAAATTACCAGAGATAAAGAAATTAGAGCACCTTCCTTCTCCTTTGAAAGCTTTGCCTCTCAGGATTAGAACAGAGATAGAGAGGAAAGAGTGATGAGAGAGAGACAGAGACAGAGACAGAGAGACAGAGGCAAAGAGAGAGACAGAGAGAGAAATAATTTTTTGTTTGAGGTTTATGACATCATTCCAATCAAATGCTTACTACTTTGATGACATATATCAAGGTACTGGGGATACACAAAACAAACGAACAAAAAGCATGAGATACATTCCTTCCCCTTTAGAGGACTAATAGTCCAACTGCTGAAGAAAACATGTGCCTAAGAGGTTAATTAAGGTCCCGTGTACCTCCAAGAGACAATATACTGAAGGATCAGTGCAGGTAAATATAATAGAATGGAACTGAGGTCTGAATCAGTTAAAGAGACAAAATGGTGTAAAAGACAGAGAAGGCTGGACCCAGAGAGACAAAACACCTGTTTTAAATCACACCTCAGACACTTTCTGGATTTTTGACTTAACTTCCCAAGGCATCATTTCCTCATTTGTAAATTAGAACATTGTATTTGATTAAGAATGTGTGACTAGTGGGAAACTTGTAGAGTGAAAAGAATTAATGTTGTATTGTGTTATTTACCAATATTTCTATCTGAATTCATTTATTTCCTCAAACTTCAGCCTCAAAGGGTCAGGCAGTTCCTCAAGGACAAATGAATGGGTTGTCCTGCTCTTAAGGCATTTACCTGGACAGGGACCCTAGACTTGGGTTCAGATAGGAAACAAATGCTAGGCAGGAATCCCTATTCTTTGTTTATCCCATAAACAAAAGCTAGTCCTGGATAAGGCCTTCCCCATCTCATGCCCTTTTGTCCTTGCTGTTCCTCTCATCTCATTTTGGTTGACCTTCTCACTAGAGGAAAAAAGAGGGAAAACTTAATTGAGATAGCTTGTATTTGTTCTAGCCAAGATTGTTAAGTGAAGCTGGATTTCATGAGCCAACTAACATTCCATTTCTTAAAGTTCTAGAGAAGGACATGCCCCTATCAATAAATTATATTATACTGGGGAGAGAGGGAAACAGCTCTTTAGATACAATAAATTCTTACCAACCTGCTAACAATTTGAATTAATTGGGATTGTGAAAAAGTACTGAGTTCAGGACACAGCTGAGTATCTTAGCCTGCTGCAAGTGAAATTATGGTAGTCAAAATCAATTTTCAGGATGGTTCCTAAGGAACTTTTGTGTAGTCTCAGGCTTTGTCCCATACTCTATATTAAAAACTATGTAAATCTTCCATGTTCTAGTCTGTTCTTTATGTTGTAGAACTCACAATCACTGTATTAACTCTCTTTTTGTTCTGTGAGAACACTCAGGATCTTCAGGTGGGCCATGTCTTACCAGTGTCCTATCAAATTCCTTAAAACTTTTGTCTGGACAAAAATCGCCAAGAATTTTAAAGAGGTTTTAAAAATGATATATACGGCTTAAAATATTTAGCTCAGCTGTCTTACTTTAGCAAATTGTAAGCTAACTGAATAATAACAGGTGTGAATTTGAACTGGTAAAGCTATTTGTGTATTTCCTCCTACTGTTAATGGAAAATTAATTACATGCTTGTGTTGCAAAAAGTAGTAAAAGCAATATAGTTAGAAAAATGGTTCTTTTTGTAAAATAGATATTTGTCTATTTTATTCAGATTACAGTAATGGTATTGAAATTTCCTTTGCTACTTTGGCTTATGTTTGAGACTTGTAATTGAACATGATCATATATATACATATATGCCATATATGGCATTTATATATATGATATCATATATATAATTGCCGTATATATATGGCAATTCTCCATGATAATTTCCTACAATATTGTGTCCAGTTTTCTTTTGCTCATGGTTTTCAGGTGGTATAATGATTCCAAGGTTATGTCTCCTAGATTTTCATGATCAGTTGTATTTCCCATGAGATATTTCATCTTCTCTTCTATTTTTTTATTTTTGTTAATTTGTCTTATTGTTTCCTGCTATCTTGTGAAGTCCTTAGCTTCCATTTGTCCAATTCTAATTTTTAGGAAGCCTGTTTCTTCTATGAGATTTTGCATATCCTTTTATAGAGTTATTTTCTTGTTTATTATTCAGTGCCTCAATTTCCCCAGTCAACTTCTCCATCTTTTCCCAATGCCAGAATCATTAGCTTCAACTCATTGTCTTCCTTAGCCACAGCCCTCTTTCCTAGTATCTTGCTTAAAATCCTTTTTTCCAGAATAATAAATTTGCAGGAATGTGGACAAGCCCAATAATTATACAACATATGATAAAGCCCTGAATGAAGCTAGAGCTTCAGCCACCTAAAACTCCCATACATGTTCATGAGGAAGTTTACAAAATCAGGAATGGTCATAAATAATATATTGTAACAGATCAAGATACATTGATACACTGCAGCCACCACACCCCCATTATAATAACTATATGGACCTTCATCTTGCTCAGAAGCCTCTAACAGGAAAATTTGTCCTTTAAAATTGTCCCTTTAAATTTTTTCCCCTTCAGAATTGATGGTGTATTCTGATTGGCTTAGCCTGGTTGCTAGGTAGATTTCAGCTCCCAGCCCTTGAGAAAAATTCTTCCAATATGGCTGCTTCTACTGCCACAAAGGTTTTTTTAGGCCCAAAACTTCCACTGACAAAACACTGGCTGTTAACCTCCAAATTTCTCTCAATTCCACTCTGGCTGGCTGAAGATGGTCATTTGGACCAGTGATAAGGTTAGTTGAGTCTTGAATTTGTTTAGCTGCTCCTCCTTGGCCTAAGGGCAAGGTGGATACCCTCAGGCCTGGAGTTCACTGTCAAAGGATTTAACTGACTTTCTTGTAAACAAAAGATTTATTAAAGTTGGTATTCTGGAGTTTGGGAAGGTTGGTGGGCTAGAAAGATCCTTAATCTTTCTCCAAATCTATCTATCCCAGTTCCCTAGGATTCTCACAGATCTCTTTGGTGTGCAACACTGTTGGATTACTCTGCCTCCCTCACTGTCTAGTTCCCACCTTCCTGTCTAAATAAACTAGTCTAAGCCCATCCAAACAGTCTTTGAATTAAGGTCAGATCTAGTTGATCAATCAGGAAGATGGTGACAGAAATGACCCAGCCACCACAATCTATAGCTCTGAGCCCACTTGAGATAACTCAGAAGTCCAACTCAGTTTCACTGTTAATGTCTTCTTGGGAGTTAACAGATGTCAATTAAGATGTCTGGGATCAACTAGGAACAACCAGAATCTAAGTAGGCAGTTCAGGTAGATTTCCCACTTAATCTGGAAAGAGCTCAGTTCAGGAGTTGTGTCCTTCTTCACAAACTCCTCATTCACCCCAACTGCTAGTCCAGGCTCCCAGAAACCCTCACTGAGAATTCCAAGCTCCCTCTGATATTCTATTTTCTGCATCCAGTACATCTCTGTACCCTCATCTCTGGGCATTCCCATTTTATTCAAATTCCTCACTTTCAGGTTTTGTATATCCTTTATTATGGATTTGTTTTCTGAAGTTAGTTTTTCTTCTAAGCTGTTGACTTTCTATTCTTTTCCTTTCTTTTTAATTTATCTTCTAAGTCTTCTTGTTCTTGTTCTTTTTTTTTTTAATCTTCTATTAGAGCTCTTCCAGGATTCATTTTGTGCCTGACATCCTTTCATATTTGTCCTTAAGTTCATACATTTCTGTTTTGGCATTACTGTCTTCTGAGCTTGTATTTTGGTCTTCCCTTTTGCTGAAAGAGCCTTCTAGCCTCAGATATTTTGTCTTTTACTCATTTGGAGGGGCTTTGTTCATAATCTTTCCTATATGTGGAGGCTCAGCTCCACTTCTGTGGAGGAGGGAGTACTATACTCGGGTTCCTGCATTCCACTCCTCAGCTGCCAGCTCTTCCAACTAGCTTGTTCCTTCCATTGAGAGTTGCTCATGATGATTATTCCCCTACTTTCACCTCTTACCTAGGCCATCTCTCACACTACTGTTTCCACTGTTTTCATCTTTTGTCTCTGTGAGATGGGTCCTTCTTATTGCCGCTACATTTTCTTTGGCTGAAACACAATTTCTCTTCGCCTTCTGTTGGTCCCATCTCTCCAAAATTTATTTTGATGTGCTTTTTTTTTTTCATTTATAGTTGTTTGGAGGTAGTTTTAGGTGAGCTTAGAAAATTCCTTACTCTGTCTTCTTGGATGCCAAAAGCAGAACTCCTTTCACCCAAGTTTGTTTGGCTATATTAAAAGCCTTGTGTGATAGATGAATTGTTTTCTATTTATGATAATTATGAAATACATCTGACTTAATTAATATCATATGATTATCAAAAAATCTTGTAAAAACGGTTTCTCTTTTATCTAAATATTGTTGATTATGAACTGAACATTTAAATAAAGTAGAAAGAGAAAATATATATCTGGAAAACAGGCTATTTAATCAGCTGTGCTGATCATGTGTTGTAATATCTTGAGGCTTCATCTCAAACTATTTGGCTATCATTTGTGAACATTGTGAAACTACTGGTTAAATTATTAGAATTTATTGTATAATATTGATTTCTTTACCAGAAGTTTTGCAGAATATTGGTCGCCCCAATTACTAGACTAGTTCAGCCTATATTAAATAGGGATGGTTTTATTATAAGGAAAAAGGAATAGACATAGACTGGAGCCGACAGGCAAGAAAATATAGGGACAGTTTATGTTAGCCAACTACAAATGGGACAAGAAAGTGTATTGTACAAACACAGAAAAGTAAATGAATAAAACAAATGTTATGCTGAAAATGTGGTGATGGGGGTTAAAAGAGACCTCATGATACACATCACTCTTTATATGATAGTACTGTTCTTGAGGGTCAGAAACCAATCTAGAACTATTTGAGTAAGATAAGGGAAAGATGGAAGAAGGTACTCCCTCCCCTTTCAGGCAGAACTACACAATGGAAAGGGGAAGGTCTGACCAAGGGCCAGAACTGAGAGGTAAGAGGTAAAGTTCCCCTTCAATCCCTGGTTTCTGATCTTACTCCTCTTGTGAATGTTTATCCTGATCTCAACAACTATTTGACGGAAAGGAAGAAGATGTTTCTTTCTCCCTCTTTGGTTTCAACTGTCAATTGAAGCTCAGGCTCCACTAGGTAACAACTATTTATTCTCTGTAATATAAGGAGAATGGGGTTTTATGGGTAGAGGGAAAACTAGGAAATCCCTAACTAATATCTTAAATTCCCCCCTCAAAGATTTATGGCTCAGGTCTGGGGACCTGAGTCTCTGGAGAGATATAGAGTCAGGCTGTTGCTTTCCTGATTTAGAGGGATATTAATTATAGAAGATGCCAATTATAACTCTTCTTGAGTGGACTATTCCCATCAGGGAAAAAGTCTCTATTCACTATTGAAATGGATAGGGCTGTGCTCAGATCCACTACAGAGATTTGAAGGACCTCAACAAGTTGAGCTCAGATGATGCTCTTCTCTCCTCCTCATCAGAAGAGAAAGAACCAAGCTTCAAGCTGTCCAGCTGCTTTCTCAGCTAGAGGTTCTAGACCATCCCCAGCATTCCATCATCTTCCTTCTTGGTGTTTTTGCAATCAAGTCTTTACAATGAAATCTATAATACTGTCTTCCACAACTCCCCCCCCCCCATTTTTTGTTGTACAGGGTCAACCTGATCCCTATAATAATGTCCATTACTTACCTTCTTATCCATAAGTTCTACTCTGTCTATGCTATATATATATGTATATATATATATGATATATATATATATACTTCTCTAAATATTCCTCCTCCCCCCAAAGTAACAAATCTTAACCTATCTTAAATATCTCCTACTCTGAATAGGAAAATGGGAGGTAGGAAAGTATTTTGAACCTTTCTAACATCTATACTATTAATAATTTTCCTTTAAAATATTATCATAAAATATAATATTAATCTGTCCCTAGTCTATCTCTAATTCCAAATTTCCATGATCTAATCTTTTCCTGTCTGTTAATGATTAATATATTAGTTTTCCTATGCTATGTGTTAGTATGTGAGACCATTAGTATTTTACATATGTACATTTATTCTTCCTATGCAAACATTACATATGTACAAATATATATTACACATATACATGAGCCCTGTTGAGAATTCATCCAGACAAGAATTCTTGTATTTTCTTGCCTGTATGAGTTCTGCAGAAACTCAGTTGCAAGGTATAAAGTCTATGTAAGTTGATGTTATTTATGATTCAACCAAATATTTTTCTTGTCAGCATGTATATGTGTTCATGTACTAATTGTGTAGTACCGGATGCATACTTACTTCTCTTCTTTTTGAATCCTCATCTTATTTTGACTGATGATCATTTTCTTCTTCCCATATAGTATTATGTGTGCCTGTGCATGTAGTTCCCTAACTGTGATGTTAATGTGTCCCATCTGGGGGGGGGGGGGCATTGTAACTTACTTATATGAGAACCAAAAAAGAACAAGAAGGGGAAAAAGACGAACTGAAACAGAAGTTGCAGGAAACAACTGAGTCTCTAAAGAAAGAAGAAAGAGAAGTTAAAAATTTGAACACAATTAGAACATACAGTAGACAAAGTTACCAGTCATAGCAGAGAGGTCAAAGAGATACCAGGAGATGTTTCTTATGTCACAAGATTGGACACATAGTGGGAAACTGCTCACTTAAACAAAAGTACGAACAAGGACAAAATAGGGGTGATACATATCAAGGCAGCAATACTCAAAGCAAAGGATATTATAGAAACTATAACAAGAATTCAAAAAGCTGTTGTGACCATTATAGGCTGAAGGAAGCTGAAATACCTGATTTAAAGTTGATGCAGGCAGCTATATATAAAGGGGAGAAACCTCATTACTCTGATGTTGCTGCAAAAGGACATAGATATTCGGCACGAAGTCAGGTCTTCACTTTATTAAAACAACAGACTTTATAAGAGGGTAATGACTGGAAAATAGTTAAGAGGAAGAAAAATGAGGGAATATGCATAAACTGCAAAAGAGGGAATGGTGACAAAAGGGAGGTATCAACAAATGTAATCTTCTTTTCCACCGTACTAAGAATGGAAGGGTTAATAAATTCTAAACTGAGAAGCAGGTGCCAATTGGTTGGTGCGGATTTAGGCGAGTTCCAGAATTGTGGCTTCAAGATTCAGGCTCTGGTCAAAAAACAAAGGCTTCTGGAAATGAACAGTGGTTTTTGAGGTCTACTGAATCTTAGTCTCATAGAAGGACACAGATGCTTAAATTTTACCTTTCAAATATCTCATAATGTCGTGCGAAAAATTAGATAATGGTGTAGGTATCTATGAAATCCAAATGTAATTCTACTAGTTGGAGAATTTAAATTTAATCTATTTCCTTTCTTTAAAAGAATTTCAGAGTAATTAGTAATTTTAAATAAGAAGGACTTATGGCCCATCTTGTGTTATATCAAAGCAAATCCATTTTTATTTAGATTTGTCATTTAATTAGATACTATCACTTGCATATAGGATATGTTCTAAAATGCAAGCAAATTACACAAGGGTTTGAAAAGGATTTGAAATCTGAGATTTATGTGGGTATCTGGTTCATTGGAGAATGATTAGTAATTGAATAGGTTTTTCTATAGACAACTCATTTGATACAGTATGGAATAATTTTCCTAGTTTATTTACATAATGCTACCCAAGTCTGTTGTTACAATAATAGCAAAATAAATATGTTTTGGTAAATTCATTTGTGTGACCATCAAACAGGAACAGAAGTCAACTACTTGAAATGGTGTTGTTACCTGTCTACTTAAGTATAGGATAAGAGCCTTAGTAGCATCTCATCCTCCTAGGATGAACAGCTAAAATTTAATAACTAGAGTAATTGGAGTAAAAATTTTTTGAGAAAATAAAAAAATTAGATGAGTATAATTGTGAAATATAATTGTGTTTAATGGAATACAAAGGCCTTGAGCATGTTCTAATTACCAAGTAGTAAAAAAGGGGTTTAAATTTTTTAATAGAAAAGTTCATTCTAAAAGTTAGATCCTTCTAGATTCTTTTATATTCTCCGTTCTGTGAAGACTGGATTTGGCTCTCCCCTGATTGTTACAATGAAGGTACTAAGCTCTTCCCTGATTGTGAAGATTTAAATTGTAACTCATGTCTATTTTTTTTTTCACTTTAAACATTATTTTATTTGGTCATTTCCAAACATTTTTCATTGGAAACAAAGATTATTTTCTTTTCCTCCCCCTACCCCCTTCCCACCACCTCTCCCATAGCCGATACATGATTCTACTGGGTATCACATGTGTTCTTGGTTTGAACCCATTTTCATGTTGTTGGTATTTGCATTAGATTGTTCATTTAGAGTCTCTCCTCAGTTGTATCCCCTTCCCCCCTGTAGTCAAGCAGTTGCTTTTCCTAGGTGTTTTTATTCCCATAGTTTATCCTCTGCTTGTTGATAGTGTTTTTTAGATCCCTGCAGATTGTTCAGGGACATTGCATTGACACTAGTGGAGAAGTCCATTACCTTCGATTGTACCACAGTGTATCAGTCTCTGTGTATAATGTTTTCATGGTTCTGCTCCTTTTACTCTGCATCACTTCCTGGAGGTCATTCCAGTCTCCCTAGAATTCCTCCACTTTATTATTCCTTTTAGCACAATAGTATTCCACCACCAACATATACCTCAATTTGTTCAGCCATTCCCCAATTGAAGGGCATCCCCTCATTTTCCAATTTTTGGCCACCACAAAAAGTGCAGCTATAAATATTCTTGAACAAGTCTTTTTACTTATTGTCTCTTTGGGGTACAAACCCAGCAGTACTATAGCTGGATCAAAGGGAGACAGTCTTTTATCACCCTTTGGGCATAGTTCCAAATTGCTCTCCAGAATGGTTAGATCAGTTCACAACTCCACCAGCAATGAATTAATGTCCCTACTTTGCCACATCCCGTCCAGCATTCATTACTTTCCTTTGCTGTCATTTTAGCCAATCTGCTAGGTGTGAGGTGATACCTCAGAGTTGTTTTGATTTGCATCTCTCTGATTATAAGAGATATAGAACACTTTTTCATGTGCTTATTAATAGTTTTGATTTCTTTATCTGAAAACTGCCTGTTCATGTCCCTTGCCCATTTATCAATTGGAGAATGGCTTGATTTTTTGTACAATTGATGTAGCTCTTTATCAATTTGAGTAATTAAACCGTTGTCAGAGGTTTTTATGTCTTGCTGAGGTCACTTACCCAGAGTCTATTCCACTGATCCTCCTTTCTGTCTCTTAGCCAGTACCAAATTGTTTTGATGACCCCTGCTTTATAATATAGTCTGAGATCTGGGACTGCAAGGCCGCCTTCCTTTGTATTTTTTTTTTCATTATTTCCCTGGATATCCTTGAACCTTTGTTCTTCCAAATGAACTTTGTCATGGTTTTTTCTAGATCAGTAAAAAATTGTTTTGGAAGTTCCATGGGTATGGCACTAAATAGATAGATGAGTTTGGGTAGGATGGTCATTTTTATTATATTGGCTCTTCCTACCCATGAGCAGTTAATGTTCTTCCAATTGTTCAAGTCTAGTTTTAGTTGTATGGAGAGTGTTTTGTAGTTGTGTTCATAAAGTTCCTGTGTTTGTCTCGGGAGATAGATTCCTAAGTATTTTATTTTGTCTAAGGTAATTTTGAATGGGATTTCTCTTTCTAGTTCTTGCTGATGAGCTGTGTTGGAAATATATAGAAATGCTGATAACTTATGTGGATTTATTTTGTATCCTGCAACTTTACTAAAGTTGTTGATTTTTTCGATTAGCTTTTTGGTTGAATCTCTAGGATTCTTTAAGTAGACCATCATGTCATCCGCAAAGAGTGATAACTTGGTTTCCTCCTTGCCTATTTTGATGCCTTCAATTTCTTTTTCTTCTATAATTGCTACTGCTAGTGTTTCTAGTACAATGTCAAATAATAGAGGTGATAATGGGCATCCTTGTTTCACTCATGATCTTAATGGGAATGCATCTAGTGTAAACCTCAAAATTCCTTAGACTTATAAATGTTGGTAATTTCACCATTGGGATATTTCATACTTGGAAAATTTCTTACTGATAGTCTATTGGAATGGGAACTCCATTGGCATGGGAGGTTCCTTCTCTTCCCTTCTTAAGATTACTTTAGGACAGAAACCCTTTGCTGAACAATGGAAAGGACTTTGACCTATGCTTAAGCATAGAACAGGAATTTCTTTGAGTCTTGATTGATTTTAGAATTGATACAATGGAGATACTCCACCCTATTCAGTCCTAATAGGATTGAGTAAGGGCTGCAGCCTAGATCAAAATTTAATTATTCCAATCTCTACCATACTCAAGTTAACAGGATTTAGAAAGGGCTGTAGCAAAGGAGTATAGATTTAATCATTTGAAAATATGACCTTCAACAGACATGTGCAAAAGCCAGAAACCTCTGGGCGGTCCTGGGTTAAGCGAGAGCATCCATTGACAGGGAAATTGATGAAGAGTGATTGGTAGATGTGAGGACTGAGGGGAGGCAACTTGGATGGTGTCCTTAAAGATAGGAGGGTCTGGAGACTCGAGGAGGGGGTTGAGTTTTTTGGTCGGTGTGGTTCCTGGGCTCTGAGGAAGCTTGCTCTGAAGGAAGCTGAAGGTGGGGGCCTCTGAGACTGTTTCTCCATTTTGGACACGTGAGTAATAGGGACTGATCTTTTTTCTTTGCCCCAGCTATCTAAGGGCTTGGGCCTTTTGGCCCAGCCTAAACAGAAGGGGTATTTAAGCCCTATTCCCTTCTCTCTCTCTCTATATATATATCTAATTCCTTTCTTACTCCTATTGTAATTAAACTCTAAAAAAGGCTGACGGCTGACTTGAGTTTTTCATTTAGGAATTACATAGCTGATTCCTTGGCGACCTTAAATTAATATATATCAGTCTTTTAAAGTGATTCCCTTGTAACACTAGTTTATCCCCATTGCAGATGATATTAGTTGATGGTTTTAGATATATACTGTTTATTATTTTTAGGAACAACCCTTCTATTCCTATGCTTTCTAGTGTTTTTAATAGGAATGGGTGTTGTATTTTATCAAAGGCTTTTTCTGCGTCCATTGAAATAATCATGGGATTTTTGTTGGTTTGCTTGTTGATGTGGTCAATTATGTGGTTTTCCTAATATTGAACCAGCCCTGCATACCTGGTATAAATCCTACTTGATCAGGGTGAATGACTCTTCTGATCACTTGCTGGAGTCTTTTTGCTAGTATCCTATTTAAGATTTTTGCATCTATATTCATTAGGGAGATTGGTCTATAATTTTCTTCCTCTGTTTTTAGGCTTCATGGCTTTGGAATTAGTACCATGTATGTGTCATAAAAGGATTTTGGTAGAACTCCCTCTTTGCTTATTATGTCAAATAGTTTGTATAGTTTTGGGGTTAGTTGTTCTTTGAATGTTTGATAGAATTCACTGGTGAATCCATCAGGCCCTGGGGATTTTTTCTTAGGAAGTACTTTGATGGCCTTTTGGATTTCTTTTTCTGATATGGGATTATTTAAGAAATCTATTTCTTCTTCTGTTAGTCTAGGCAATTTATATTTTTGTAAATATTCATCTATATCACCTAGATTGGTATATTTATTGCCATATAGTTGGGCAAAGTAGTTTTTTAATGATTGCCTTAATTTCCCCTTTGTTGGAGGTGAGGTCCCCCTTTTCATCCTTGATGCTGTTAATTTGCCTTTCTTCTTTCCTTTTTTTATTTAGATTGACCAGTACTTTGTCTAATTTTTTCTGTTTTTTCAAAGTACCAGCTTCTAGTCTTGTTTATTAGCTCAATAGTTCTATCACTTTCGATTTTATTAATTTCTCCCTTAATTTTTAGGATCTCTAGTTTAGTTTTCTTCTGGGGATTTTTAATTTGTTTGTTCTCAAGTTTTTTGATTTGCATTTCCAATTCATTGATCTCTGCCCTCCCTAATTTGTTAATATATGCACTCATGGATATGAATTTCCTGTAAGTACTGCTTTTGCTGCATCCCATAAGGTTTGAAAGGATTTCTCACCATTGTCATTTTCCTCAATGAAATTATTAATTGTTTCTGTGGTTTCTTCTCTAACTAACCAGTTTTGAGTATCATATTATTTAATTTCCAATTAATTTTTGATTTGGGTCTCCATGTACCCTTTCCGATCAATATTTTTATTGCTTTATGATCTGAAAAGGTTGCATTTATTATTTCTGCTGTTTTGCATTTGAGTGCCATGTTTCTGTGACCTAGTATATGATCTATTTTTGTGAATGTGCCTTGTGGTGCTGAGAAGAAGGTGTATTCCTTTTTGTCCCTATTTATTTTTCTCCATATTTCTATTAACTCTTAATTTTTCTAAGATTTCATTCACCTCTTTTACCTCTTTCTTATTTATTTTTTGGTTTGATTTATCTAAATTTGATAGTGGTTGGTTCAAGTCTCCCACTAATATGGTTTTACTGTCTATTTCCTCCTTCAATTCTCCTAGTTTCTCCATTAAGAGTTTGGATGCTATACCATTTGGTGTATACATGTTGATTAGTGATAAATCCTCATTGTCTATACTCCCTTTTAACAGAATATATTTACCTTCCCTATCCCTTTTGATCAAGTCTATTTTTGCTTTGGTTTTGTCTGTTTTCATGATTGCAACTCCTGCCTTCTTTCTATCAGTTGAAGCCCAAAAGGTCTTACTCCATCCTTTAATTCTAACCTTGTGAGTATCAACCCACCTCATGTGTGTTTCTTGAAGACAACAAATGGTAGGGTTTTGGGTTCTCATCCAATCTGCTATTTGTCTATGTTTTATGGGTGAGTTCATCCCATTCACGTTCAAAGTGGATTCCCTGGCATTTTGATAACTTCCCCTAGTTCTGACCTTTCTTCTTTAGCTGTATCCTTTTGAACCAGTGATTTACTTTAGGTCAGTCCCCCTAGTCCCCTCCCTTGAGATGCTTCCCTTTCTAGCCCCTCTCTTTTTATGCTCCTTTCCCCACCCCCTCTCCTTCCCTCCCCTTATATACTCCCTCCCCCCACCTCCTCCTTGATTTTCCTTTCTTTCTTAGCCTGTTGGATAAGATAGAATTCAGGATCCCACTGGATCTAGATGTTCTTCCCTCTCAGATTTGATTTCACTGAGTGTAAGGTTTAAGTAATACCACTTCAAGCTCTCTTCCTCTCCTTCTCATATGAGAGTTTTCCCCTCCCCTTCCCATGTGCATCTTTGTATGGGAAAGATTATTCTATGTAGTCCCCCCCTTTTATCTTGAAATAAATGCTAGTATTATCGGCGATTCCCCCCTCCCTTTTTCTTTCTTTGCCCCCTCTTTCACCAAATTTTCTTGATGCCCCAATCTTTCCCTATGTATGATTCTTCTAACTACTCTTATGATGCATACAATTTTTGAGAGTTAAACAATACATTTTCCCCACATATTAATATATATATATATATATATATATATAATTTGATATAAATGTAGTCCTTATAGAAGAGAGTTTGACTTAAAGAAAAAGATAAGATTTATCTCCTTTTCCCTTTCTTTCATATTTACCTTTTCATGTTTCTCTTGCTTTCTGTGCTTGGATATCAAATTTTCCACTAAGTTCTGGTCTTTTCTTAGCAAATGCTTGGAAATCTTCTATTTTTTTGAATGCCCATACTTTCCCTTGGAAGTATATAGTCAGTGTTTCTGGGTAGTTGATTCTTGGTTGGAGACCCAGCTCTCTTGCCTTTCTAAATATTTTGTTCCATGCTTTGTGGTCTCTTAGTGTGTTAGCCGCTAAGTCCTATGTGATCCTTATGGGAATCCCCCTATATATGAAGCTCCTCTTCTTGGCTTCTTGTAGGATTTTTTCCTTTTCCTGGAAGGTCTTGAATATGGTGATTACATTCCTGGGGTTGTCTTTTGGGGATTTAGTATAGAGGGTGTTCTATGAACCCTTTCTATTTCTATTTTGCCCCCTTTGCTCCAAAACATGTGGGCAAATTTCTTCTATAATCTCCTGTAGAATAGCATTGAGATTTTTGTTTATCTCTGGTTTTTTGGGGAGACCAATAATTCTGAGTTTGTCTCTTCCTCCACTGTTTTCTAAGTCTATGACCTTTTCAATGAGATATTTTATGTTTTCTTCTAATTCATTAATTTTTTGGCTTTGCTTTATTGATTCTTGCTGTTTTGTAATCTCGTTGTCTTCCATTTGCTTAATTCTGGTCTTTAGGGACGGGTTTTGCTTTTCAGCTTTGTCTGCCCTTCTATTAGATGCTTCCAGCTCTTTCTCCAATTGTGAAGTCTTGTCTATCAGACTGCTGATCTCTTTCTCCCATTTTTCTTTTCAAAATGTTTCCATCTTTTGGGCATGCCCACTGTCTTCTAGTTGCTTAATTCTGGTTCTTAGGGACTGGTTTTGCTTTTCAGCTTTGTCTGCCCTTCTATTAGATGCTTCCAGCTCCTTCTCCAATTGTGAAGTCTTATCTATCAGACTGATGATCTCTTTCTCCCATTTTTTTTTCTCCAAAATGTTTCCATCTTTTGGGTAAGCTCCAGTTTCAGATCTTCCAGAGCTTGTGGATAGTTTCCATTTTGGGGGGCATGTTCTGATTTTGTTTGGATTTCATCCTTATTCTCTTCTTTTCCTTGGGTATTCCCTCCATAAAAGTTTTCAATAGTCACTCTCCCGCCCCCCCTTTCTTCTTGGGGATTTGATTTTGGGACATGTGAGCCATCCCTTGGTGGTTTTATTCCACTTTTTATTTCGGTCTGGGTGATGTGAGCTGGTTTTCTGTGAATTCAGGTTGCCTCAGACTAGTTCTTCCCAGCCTCCGAGGTTTCTTAGAGCGTGCTGTGTTCAGCGCGGCAGCCCCTTTGCTCCACGCAGCCTCTCACCACGGTCGGCCCTTTGCTCAGTGCAGCCTCTCAGTGCCCCTTTACTCAGCACAGCCTCTCAGCGCCCCTTTGCTCAGCGCAGCCTCTCAGTGCCCCTTTGCTCAGCGCAGCCTCTCAGTGCCCCTTTACTCAGCACAGCCTCTCAGCGCCCCTTTGCTCAGCGCAGCCTCTCAGTGCCCCTTTGCTCAGCGCAGCCTCTCAGTG
Source organism: Monodelphis domestica (assembly GCF_027887165.1). NCBI lineage: Eukaryota > Metazoa > Chordata > Mammalia > Didelphimorphia > Didelphidae > Monodelphis > Monodelphis domestica. Next base: position 235,914,119 of record NC_077232.1, read on the forward strand.
CCCCTTTGCTCAGCGCAGCCTCTCAGTGCCCCTTTGCTCAGCGCAGCCTCTCAGTGCCCCTTTGCTCAGCGCAGCCTCTCAGCTCCCCTTTGCTCAGCGCAGCCTCTCAGCTCCCCTTTGCTCAGTGCAGCCTCTCAGTGCAGTCACCCCTTTGCTCAGCACAGCTTTGCAGAGCCCCTTTGCTCAGCACAGCCTCTCAGCAAGGTTGCCCCTTTGTTCAGTGCAGCCTCTCAATGCAGCTGCCCCTTTGCTCAGCGCAGGATTTTCCCATGAAACTGCCCTGAGAGGTCGTTTCCTTGGAGTCTTTAGATCCCAAGGTCCCTGGTGTGCCCCCCCAGACAGAGAAGCTCCTCACTCACTTGCTGTCCCAGTGAGTGCTCTGATAGCTTACTCTGGTTTGGTGGGGGTGGGGGAGGGGCAGCTCAGTTTAAGTTTTTGTGCGAGCTTTTCCTCCTCCTTATAGTGTGGTAATGTTCAAACCCCAGGTACCTTCATTTCTGTGGGGTACTGAGGGGTCCCTCCATTCTTCCAAAGGTGATTTTTATGCTCTTTTGAGGTAGTCTATTTCGTTTGGTGCCAGGGAGGGGAAGCAAGTCAAGTCTAGATTACAGCCAAGTTTACCAGGAAGTCCTCATGTCTATTTTTAGATTTTAATCCCCTTAAGTGTAAATACCCTACTTAACAGTTAAGTATGGAGACCTGCCTATTTTTAGATTCAATCACAAAAAGTACAACTAGAATACTTAAAGCTGAGTGGGAAGATCTTCCCATGTTAGATCTAATCACCAAAGTGGTAAACATCTCACTTAATCATTTAGTGGGAGGTCTATGACCCACCTGTGAAATAGTGGGTAATGAATTAGAATCAACTAACTGCCTCTGGGCAGTCCTAGAGCAGAGCATTAGCTGTGATTGGTAGACATGGAATTAGGGGAAGTGATGCAAGAAAAAAGGTCTTTAAAAGAAAGAGTCAAGGGACTGAACTCAGTTCTTCTGGGAATTGGACTTGGAGACACTTGGAGTAGAACTTCCTGTCAGAGGGGAGTTCTTTATTTTTTAGAACTGGGGGAAATTCTTCATGCTTTTGCATTGAGGCTGGTGAAGAGTGGCAGAAGGATCTGTTGACCTGACTGACACATGGTGAGTGAAAGCTGACCTTTAACTGCTGGATTTTTCTGAAGAGACTTCCCCAGGTCTTGGGCTACAAGGGCTGAGGCCTATCTTGTTGAGGACTAAACTCCCCTGCCTACTTTTTGAGCCAGGGGCCAGAGATAAATTACTTAGTGCTCAGGCTAGATATCTTACCGTATCCTCTCTCTGATTTCCTTGCTTCACTCTTTCTATATTTTGTAAATAAATTATAAATAAAATCTCTTTGGAATTAATTAAATTCCTGGTGACCAAAACTCTTAAATAATCAAGTCCAACCCTTTAAAAATTAACCCCCCCCCTTACACTTCAACCTGTTATTAGCAGTTTCTAAATCAAGTCCCTAGTTTAAATAGAGATAGAAGCAGCAGTGAGTAGTAAAAGGAAAAAAAAAACACAAACTATTCTATATATAAGATATAAATATATATAATTTACATATAAAATACATAAAAACCACAAATTGAGACTCCTGAATTGAAGTAATTTATATCAATAAAATTAGAACCATAATGTTTAAACTAGTTCTCACCACATGACCTAGTTACTGGCAAAGCAAAGTTAAAATGACTATATTAAATTGTGTTAAAGTTTATTTTGCAAGAAACTTTAGAAGACAAAAAAAAAACCAATGTCTACCAGTGACCTGAACTAGGGAAGCTAGAGAAATTGCTCTGAAAACTAACCCATTCCTGAATGCCTCTGAGGGGAGGTTTCAAAAAAAAAAAAACAGATGACTGCAGTAGGCAATGGCTTCAGAAACCAGCCAAATGAGACTAAGATATGATGGACTAATGAAATGGACAATGAGATTGTGTTACCCATCCCTTCTATTTCTTTCCTATCTGTAGTTATCTTTGTAAGACCTATTTGCCAGAGGGGTCTTATCTATGTGCAGTCAATTGCTCTTTCTCCTTTACCTTCCAGCAATAGCCATTCTGTTAAAATCCCTAAACCTCATTGTGATAAACCCTAGATGAGATGAAGTATTTATTTGCTGCTTTCAGGCCTTTTTTGTATCTATCCTAGTGAGTTAATCTCAAAATTTATAATTATCATATTAGTTGGTGATTCATTGCGATGGAGTATCTCATTGAATCAAGGGGTTGGAAGATTAATATTGGAATTTATTATTTATTAACACTATTTCTATGAAAATACAACAATTTCCTCAAAACCCAAATTCTGAAGGTCATGAAGTTCTAGGATAACAACTAACACAAATGGATAAGGTTATTGCTGCTGGGTCCCCCAGTCCTTTACTTGATTAGAGACCCTTGTCTGTTTACTTTGGAAACAAAAGTCTGCACCTTGCCTATTATTCTATAAACAAAAGACAGCCTCATGATAAACTTTCATCAGCATATGCCTTTCTTTGTCCCTACGGGTCACCTTGTCTACAATAAGGGAAACAGATGAGGAAAGTGAGGCAAGCAACTGACTTGGTCAGTCACATAGTGTTATGGGCCAACTTTGAAATCAGGACCTCCCTGTCCCTAGATCAAGTGAACTAACCCCTGAACCACCAAGATGCCAACTCGTATTAGAGACTGAATCTAAATCTAATTCTTCTTCAGTAGTTTCTATATAGTGCTTCTTTTGCAGTTCATTTACACATCAGTCTTTCTACCTAGACAATCACTGCAGATCCTGGCATCTGTTTAGAATAAGAAATTAAAAGCATTTTAGGAAGGGACCTGCTGGGTCCAACTAGTTTCAATTGGTTGAGGATAATCTGTTTTAGGCCAGATATCCAATCACAAGAGTTGCTTGGACAGTCTTAATTTCTGAAAGTAATAATTGAAAAATACACCACAACACAAAAAACTCCCATAGGTCAATTCTTTATCCAAGCATATATTTGAGGCTTCAGTGAAGTTATTTCATTTTTTGAAAAGCATCCACATATCCTAAGCATGACTATTTTGGGAGAAGTCTGTCTTCAAAAGTCTTTAAAATTCAAACAAGAAAGATATTTGCTCTTTTGGAGAGGATCCTTTGTCTCAGATATGATCACACTGCTTGTAGAAGCTGGATATGATAAGTAAATGCTGTTCTCTATCCATGGATTAGAAATAAACCTTACCAGGGAAATAGCAGCTCTTATGTCTCTCTTTCTTCTTGATGTTTATTGGCTAGAAGGGTCATTTGGCAGAAACCAAAGCCACTTTCAGTTTGATAACCTTTCTTCAAAGGAAGGAAATTTTTTTTTTTTTTTGCTGAGGCTGTTAGTTCTTCTCAAACAGCCAAATCTTCTGTGACTATCTCATTGGATGAGATTCTCTCATTGGATTACTCATATTTAGGGACTGAATTTAGGTAAAAATTTTTCCTAGCTATTGGAGGGCCATTAGCCCCTATTGGGTATGACACATAATAGGTCATTACTTATAAGCTTTTGTAGAACTTCTCAAACATTTTTACTTCTGACCTCCTTATGTAAAAAAAAAAATCGAGAACCACTCCTCATAAAAAGTTCTTTTTATGTGGGTTATACATTTATATCATGTGAAAATATTTAAAATTATTATGAAAGTAATTTTGTCCTTATTGACTTCCTAAAATGGGTTCAGGGTCACTGGACTACTTTTTGAGAACTGCTAGCCTAGTGACTTATAAGAATTAATCATACTCCAAATTTTTCTCATGTTTTTTCTAATTACTAGGAGAAACAGACAATTATTTAGGACAATTTTAGAAAGCATAGCATCATATAAGACAGACCTACTTCTATTTTTCCCAAACAAGTGAATGTAGATCAAACTTTTAAAATTAAATAATAATATGCATATATATGCATATATACATGAGGAAACCTAGTTATTTATTTATTTGTATTTTTTAAAATTAATTTATTTAGTCAATTTAGAATATTAATCCTTTATTATAAGAATCACATTATTTCCTTCCTTCCCCTACCCCTCCCCTTCCTGCAGCCAACAATTTCATTCAGTATTAAATGTGTCCTTGAACAGAACCTGTTTCCATGTTGTTCATGTTTGCACTAGGATGTTCAATTAGAGTCTACATCCCTAGCCATATCCCCTCAACCCATGTGATCAAGCAGTTGTTTTTCTTGTGTGTTTCAACTCCGACAGTTTTTCCTCTAAATGTGGATAATGTTTTTTTCTTATAGATTCTTCCAAGTTGTTCAGGATTAAAGCATTGCCACTAATGGAGAAGTCCATTACATTTGATTGCACCACAGTGTGTCAGCATCTGTGTACATTGTTCTCCTGGTTCTGTTCCTTTTGCTCTGCATCACTTCCTGGAGATTGTTCCAGTCTCCATAGAATTCCTCCAGTTTATCATTCATTTGTATAATAGTATTCCATCACAAACATATACCACAATTTGTTCAGCCATTCCCCAATTGAAGGGCATCCCCTCATTTTCCAATTTTTGGCCACCACAAAGAGAGCAGCTATGAATATTCTTGAACAAGTCTTTTTACTTATTGTCTCTTTGGGGTACAAGCCCAGCAGTGCTATAGCTGGATCAAAGGGCAGACAGCCTTTTATAACCCTTTGGGCATAGTTCCAAATTGCCCTCTAGAATACTTAATGTTCTGACTTTGCCACATCCCCACCAGCATTCATTACTTTCCATTGCTGTCATGTTAGCCAATCTGCTAGGTGTGAGGTGATACCTAAGAGTTGTTTTGATTTGCATCTCTGATTATAAGAGATTTAGAACACTTTATCATGTACTTATTAATAGTTTTTATTTCTTTAACTGAAAATTGCCTATTCAGGTCCCTTGCCCACTTAAGAATTGGAGAATGGCTTGATTTTTTGTACAATTGGTTTACTTCTTAATAAATATAAAACATTATACATTTATATGAATATATGTGTGTGTGTATGTGTATATATATATATATATATATATATATACATAACTAGACCTTTGTCAGTGTCAGAAGTTTTTGTTATGAAGATTGTTTCCCAAATTGTTGCTTACCTTCTAATTTTGGTTCCATTCATTTTGTTTGTACAAAATCTTTTTAATTTGATGTAATCAAAATTATTTATTTTAAATTTAGTTATTTTTTCGAGCTCATTCTTGGTTTTAAAGTCTTTACTAACCCAAAGATCTGACATGTATACTATTCTGTGTTCACCTAATTTATTTATGGCTTCCTTCTTTTTATTCAGCTCATATACCCATTCTGAGTTTATCTTGGTGTAGGGTGTGAGATCTTGATCCAAACCTAATCTCTCCCATACTATCTTCCAATTTTCCCAGCAGGTTTTATCAAATAGTGGATTTTTGTACCAAAAGCTGGGATATTTGGGCTTTTCATTGACTGTCTTGCTGAGGTCACTTACCCCAAATCGGTTTCACTGATTCTCCTTTCTGTCTTTTTGCTAATACAAAATTGTTTTAATGACCATTGCTTTATAGTATAGTTTGAGATCTGGGACTACAAGGCCTCCTTCCTTCACATTTTTATTTCATGATTTCCCTAGATATCCTTGACCTTTTGTTCTTCTAAATGAAGTTTGTTATGTTTTTTATAATTCAGTAAAAAAGTTTTTTGGTAGTTCAATGGATATGGCACTAAATAAGTAAATTAATTTGGGTAGGATGGTCATTTTTATTATTTTAGCTCCTTCTACCCATGAGCAGTCGATGTTTTTCCAATTGTTTAGATCTAGTTTTAATTGTGTGGAGAGTGTTTTGTAGTTGTGTTCATATAGTTCTTGTCATTGTCTCAGCAAATAGATTCCTAAGTATTTTATATTGTCTAGGGTGATTTTAAATGGGATTTCTCATTCTAATTCTTGTTGCTGAGATGTGTTGGAGAGATACAAAAATGCTGATGACTTATGTGGTTTGATTGTGTATCCTGCAACTTTGCTAAAGTTGTTGATTATTTTGACTAGCTTTTTGTTTGAATGTATGGAGTTCTTTAAGCAGATCATCATATCATCTGCAAAGAGTAATAGCTTGATCTCCTCATTGCCTGTTTTAATGCCTTCAATTTCTTTTTCTTCTCTAATTGTTATAGCTATTGTTTCTAGTGCAATGTTAAACAATAGAAGTGATAATGGGAATCCTTGTTTCACTCCTGATCTTACTGGGAATGCATTTAGTTTATCCCCATTGCAGATGGTCTTTGTTGATGGTTTTAGCTATATACTGTTTATTATTTTTAGGAAAGGCCCTTCTATTCCTATGCTTTCTAATGTTTTCAATAGGAATGAGTGTTGTATTTTGTCAAAGGCCTTTTCTCCATCTATTGAAATAATCATGTGTTTTTTGTTGGTTTGCTTGTTAATTTGGTCAATTATGTGGATGGTTTTCCTAATATTGAACCATCCTTGAATACCTGGCATGAATCCTACCAGGTCATAGTGAATAACCCTTGTGATGACTTGCTGGAATCTTTTTTACTAGTATCCTATTTAAGATTTTTTTTTTCATCTATATTCATTAAGGAAATTGGTTTATAGATTCCTTTCCCTGTTTTTGACCTCCCTGGCTTTGGGATCTGTACCATATTTGTGTCCTAAAAGGAATTTGGTAGAACTTCTTCATTTCTTATTTTGTGAAATAGATTGAATAATATTGGGATTAGTTGTTCTTTGAATGTTTGATAGAATTCATTTGGGAATCCATCTGAACCTGGGGATTTTTCTTAGGGATTTCTTTGATGGCTTGTTCAATTTCTTTTTCTAATATAGGGTTGTTTAGGTAGTCTATTTCTTCCTCTGATTGTCTAGGCAATTTGTATTTTTGTAAATATTCATCCATATCACCTAGATCACCATATTTATTGTCATATAATTTGGGCATAATAATTTTTAATGATTGCCTTAATTTCCTCTACATTATAGGTGTGGTCTCCTTTTTCATCTTAGATACGATCAATTTGGTTTTTTTCTTTCCTTTTTTAAATTAGATTGATCAGTTCTTTGTCTATCTTACTTGTTTTTTCAATATACCAGCTTCTAGTCTTATTTATGAAATCAATTTATTTATTATTTATTAAATTTATTAGTTCTTTTTATTCAATTTATTAAATAGTTCTTTGACTTTCAATTTGATTAATAATTAAATTAATCTAAATTAATTAAAATATTAATTTCTCCTTTGATTTTTAGGATCTCTAATTTAGTCTTCATCTGAGGATTTTAATTTGTTCACTTTCTAGTTTTTTTAATTTGCATGCCCAATTTTTTGACCTCTGCCCTCTCTAATTTGTTAATATATGAACTCAAGGATATGAATTTTCCCCTGAGTACTGCTTTGGTTGCATCTCATAGATTTTGAAATGATGGCTCCTCATTGTCATTTTCTTCAATGAAATTATTAATTGTTTCTATGATTTGTTCTTTAATGAATCAATTTTGTAGAATCACAGTGTTTAAATTTCCAAATAATTTTTGATTTGCCTTTCCATGTACCATTACTAGTTATTATTTTCATTGCATTGTGATTTGAGAAGGTTGCATTTATTATTTCTGCTCTTTTGGACTTGTTTGAAATGTTTTTATGCCCTAATACATGGTAAATAATCTTTGTGAATGTACCATGTGCTGCTGAAGAGAAGGTGTATTTCTTTTTGTCCCTATTTATTTTTCTCCACATATCTACTAACTAATTTTTTCTAAGAATTCATTCACTTCTCTTACTTCTTTCATATTTATATTTTAGTTTGATTTACCTAGTTCTGATAGGGGAAGTTTCATGTCTCCCACTAGTATAATTTTTCTTTCTATTTCATTCTTGAGCTCCACTAGTTTCTCCTTTAGAAATTTGGATGCTATGCCATTTGGTGCATAAATGTTGAGTACTGATATTTCCTCAATGTCTATACTGCGTTTTATCAGGATGTAATTACCTTCCCTATCTCTTTTAACTAGATTTATTTTTTACTTTGGCTTTGTCAGATATCATGATTGTGACTCCTGCCTTCTTTTTATCAGGTGATGCCCAATAGATTTGACTCCATCCTCTTACTTTTACCCTATGCATATCTACCTTTCCTCATGTGTGTTTCTTGTAGACAGTATATGGACTTGGTTTTGGAATCTAATCCACTCTGGTATTCGCTTATGTTTTATGTGTGAGTTCATTCCATTCACATTCAGAGTTATGATTGTCAGCTGTGTATTTCCCAGCATTTTGATTTCTATTCCTAGTTCTGCCTTTTCTTCTTTCACTATTTCCTTCTACACCAATGTTTTGTTTTTAATCAGTCTCCCTAATTCCCACCCTTAATTTATTTCCCTTTCTACTCTTCCCTCCTTACTCCCCCCCATTATTTTTTTACAGTCTTTTTAAACTACCCCCACCCTGTTCCTCCCTTGTACTGTTTCCCTTCCTATCAGTCTGTTTGTTACCTTTCTACTTCCCTATAGGGTGAAAATCAATTCTCTTCCCCAATTTATTGGATTGTTCTTCCCTCTTTGAGTCAACTTCAATGCATGTAAGATTTGAGTTTTCCTATCTTCAACCTCTTTACTGTTCCGGTGTATTGATGTTCCCCCTCCCCTCCCTTCATAAATTTCTTTGTGACATATGAATTTACCCCCTTTTGTTTCTTTTCCCATTTCTTTTAGTATTAATCTCTTTTTTAGATCTAGTTATTTTTATATATATATATGTGTGTGTTTATGCAAACATATATCTATATATATATTTATGTCATAGCATTTCATCCTTTATAGTTTGTCACTGTTCCCTCTAAGTGTAATTTTTCTAGCTGCCCAGGTGATAATAACAATTTTTGAGAGTTACTAATGACCTCTTTTCTTATAGGGATACATATCATTTTAACTTATTAGGTCTCTTAAAAAAAGTTTTGTATTTTGTTTTGTTTTGTTTTTCTTTTTTCCCTCTTTCTTAATTACCTTTTGATGATGCTCTTGAGTTCTGTGCTTGGTTATCAAATTTTCTGTTCTGATCTGGTGTTTTCTTTACAAATGTTTGGAATTCTTCTATTTTGTTGAATGACCATACTTTCCCCCAAAAGAATATAGTCATCTTTGTTGGGTAGTTGATTCTTGGTTGTAGACCTATTTCCCTTGCTTTCCGGAATATCATATCCCATGCCTTTCAGTCCTTCAGTGTAGATGCAGCCAGATCCTGTGTTATCTTCACTGTCTTTCCAGGGTATCTGAATCACTTCTTCTTAGCAGTTTGTAATATTTTTTCCTTGGGTCTAATAGTTCTTGAATTTGACTATAACATTCCTGGATGTTGTCAGTTAGGGATTAAGTACAGAAGGTGATCTGTGGATTCTTTCAATTTCCACTTTTCCCTCCTATTCTAGAATATCGGGGTAGTTTTCTTTTATAATGTCCTGTAGTATGATGTCCAGCCTTTTTATTTTGTCATGGTCTTCTGGTAGATCAATGATTCTTAAGTCGTCTTGCCTGGAACAATTTTCTAAATCTTCTGCTTTGTGAATGAGATGATTCATATTTTCCTCAATTTTTTTTCATTCTTTTGATTTTGTTTTATAGTGTCCTGTTGCCTTGTGAAGTCACTTGTTTCTAATTGTTGTATTCTGGTTCTTAAAGATTGGACTTCATCCCTGGCTTTTTGGTCATCCTTCTCCTTCTGATCTAATTTTCTTTGGAGGTCATCTTTCATCTTTTTTGCCTCCTACATGTCCTTTGCCTCATTTTCAAGCTCATTGATTTTGGCTTTCAAGACACTGTTTTCTATTTCCAGATGACTTATATTGCTTTTAAAGTTGTCTTCAGCCTCTCTTAAATGTGTTTTGAATTGTATTTTAAGTTCTTCCAAAGCCTGTATCCAATTTGCTGGGTTTTCTCTCTCTCTCTTTTTTTTTTTTTGCTTGGAGTTCCCTCATCCTTCTCTGTTCCATTTGTTCTTTGTTCACTGCCTGTATAAAAGCTGTTAATTGTAATTTCGTTTTTCTTTTTCTGTTGTTTACTCATATTTACCCCTTCCTTACTCCATGCAGTTGCCTGCACTCTTACTCCTCTAATTTTTTTTTTTGTGGTTTTGGAATTTTCTTTCCTTGGAGTTTTCATCCTTGGAGTTTTGGCAGTAAATCTCTCAGTGCAGTCTGTGGGGGAGGGGTTTTGGAGCTTGAGCTTCCCTGTCCTCTGGAGGCTTTGATGGGATAAAGTCTATCTGGGTTGCTTGGGGTGCCCTGGGGCCAAAACCTTGGGAAGGGGGGGGCATTATGAAGTGTCTCCACTGCTGCAACTATGCCTCCCACTCTATGCTCTGCATTTCTCCTCTATCTGCTTCCCTACTGCCTGTGTTGCACACTCTGACCCTGGCACAGCTTTGTGCACATTGTACTCCCTCCAAACCAGCAACTTTGCCTACCCAGAGGTTCTAACTTCCACTGGAGGCTTAGTGCTCTAGGAGAGGAAGGGGTCTTGGGACCTTCCCCTTAAACCTGAGTGTTTTAGAATTCTGGCTTTTGGGGGTGTGTCATTTCAGTTGAGTTCAGCAGGAGGGTTCCTTGGCTCTATCTTGTTGTTAGGTTTGATTTTCAGTCCCCTAGGAGCATTTAGTTTACAATTGGTAAGGAAGCATTTTCAGAGGTCTGAACATGTGCTGCCTCTTTGCCTCCATCTTGATTCCACCTCCAAAAATCTAATTATTTAAAAGACCATTATGTTGAATTCTTTGGAAAAGGAAATAATTACCTCCTAATTTATCATGTTCACAAGATTTAAATTTTGATGATGGATATTTTGAAAAGCACCATTTAGAGGAAGCTAGGTGGCATAATATACAGAGTACTAGACCTGGCATGAGGAAGATCTGAGTTCCAAATGTGAGACAAAACTTCAGTATGGTTTTGATTGCATTTTTCTCATTAGTGATTCTTTCTTTAGTATTCTTTCATGTGTCTATTTTTTGTTGGCAATTCTCTTGAGAAATGTTTGTTCATATTCTTTGAAGACTTATCTGTCAGAGAATGTGTTTTGGTGATAGATACACACATATTAATTAAAATATTTGGAATGCCCAGTTTTTATTAGAGAGATTTTGATATGAAATACTTTTTTTCCACATTTGACTATTTCTTTCTTTACAAATTCTAGATTCATTAGATTATTTGTATAGAAGCTTTTCAGTTTCATATAGCCAGTGGTCTTTTTTTATCTCTTATAACTGCCTCTTTCTCTTATTTATTTATTTGTTTTATAAACCCTTACCTTCTGTCTTGGAGTCAATACTGTGTATTGGCTCCAAGGCAGAAGAGTGGTAAGGGCTAGGCAATGGGGGTCAAGTGACTTGCCCAGGGTCACACAGCTAGGAAGTGGCTGAAGTCAGATTTGAACCCAGGATCTCCCATCTCTAGGCCTGGTTCTCAATCCACTGAGCTACCCAGCTGCCCTCTCTCTTATTTATTTAAGAAAATATCTATCCAGGGCTATTATAAGTATAATCTACTTCTAGTTTTTTAGTAGTATGACCTTTGATATTTGGATCATATATTCATTTAGAATGTATTATAGAATAAGGTATAAGATAATGTCCAATTATTTCAGTTGTGTCCAACATTTCATGAACCTATCTGGAGTTTTTTGGGCAAATATCCAGGAAAGATTTGACTTTTTTTTTTCACCAACTTATTTTATAGATGAGGAAATAAAGGCAAAGAAGGTTCAGTGATGTGTCTTGGTATCACAGCTAGAAAGTGTCTGAAGCTGGATTTTACCTCATGAAAATGAATCTTTCTGACTCCAGACCCTAAATTCTATCCACTGTGTCACTTAATATCCCTAGTAAGGTAAAAGCCCTAGTGAGTCTAATTTCTGCCAGACTGCTTTCTATCTTTTCAAAGAAGTTTTAATCAAGTAGGATGCTCTTTCCTACATAATTTAATTCTTGAGTTGGAGATCTACTTACCAAAGAGACTCCACTTTCCAAATAAACTTTTAGAGTAAGGAAGATTTGAAGACCCTAATGCTTCATTTAAGTTGATGAGATATTAATTTCTCTCTCTTTGCCTTGGAAGACCGATTTTGCCTAGAGGTGGGGATTACCACTGTCACAGACACAGATGATTCTTTAAGAATGTCTCATATCATAGAATTTAAAGAAGTCCTGCCCTATGATCATAAAAAAAAATGAGAGATAATTAAATTTATTTGAAATTGAACAAAATTTGTGCAATATCAGCAAAACTATAAAGGATAGTCATTATAATAGTTAGCATTTTTACGCTGCTTATTGTGTTCTAGGAATATAATATAATTATTATCTTTTTTACAATTATCTTCTCATTTGTTTGAGGAAGGGAAGAAAAGTTATTCTCAGTAGACCTGACTTAGAAGGCAAAGACAAGAAAGGAAGAAATGGAAGTAAGAGAGAAGAAAACGATGCAGGCTTGGAAATATCCTTTCCATGCTAGTGCTATGCACATTTTTTTAATTAAATATTGTTTGGTCTCTCAAGTTTTATTTTACTTCATTCCTGAGTTTGAATCTTTCCCTTACTCCACAAAGATAGAGTACTGTTTCAAATAGTCAAAACTCCCTTACTCTCCAAATGGAATACATGTTGGGAAAGCATGTGGACTTATAATTGGGGTATCTGTCAAGGGATATCCGAGGAGTCCTAACTCCTTTTGGTTGGTCTTTTTATGCCCTCAGAAACTTGGAAACCATGTCAAAGGAAGAAAAAAATCTTTAACCCAAATATTTCTGAAAACCCCCTACTATCTGAACATTTAGAGAACTAATATAAATAGACAAGAGTAAGAATCCATTCATCAGTGGGAAAATGGTCAAAATATATGAATAATTTTCAAAAAATTATAAACAATTAACAACCATATGAAAGGCTGTTTAAAATCACTTGCAATAAGATACATATAAATCAAAATACTTTTGTAGTTAGAACTCTGAGAAATAGACAAAGGTGATTAGCTTTATTATTGTTAGAGTTCTCCCCTCCTCAAAACCAGCTAGTGTGAGGAGAACATAGGATCATACAATCTAGAGATGAAAGAGACCTCAGAGACCATCTAGTGAAGCCTCTTCATTTTACATATCAGAAAATTGAGACCTAAGTGACTTGTCCAAGTCCACCTAGTTAAGTAGTATCAAAAACAAAAACAAGATTTGAACTCCAGAGAAAATTCTTTCTTCTGTACCATCTTATCTCCCAGATTTCAACTTCTGGGAAGAGCTTCATCCAAGCTGCATCAGAACTTAGTCATAAAATTCTTAAAAAAAATAAAAAACTTAGTCATAAAAAATATCATCAATTCAGCTGGGCAGGGATCCGCTCATATACAGTTGTCTGAGCAAATTGCATGATAAAATGAGGCACCAGAGGCCTTGCTAAGAGGATGGAAGTAGATGGAAGCAGATAACATCCAATCCCATAAGGAGTTTTGGATGAGTCTCCAAAGAGATATGGGATTGCTCAGGAGATTGATGACCATCCCATGGAGGTGCTTGTAAAACTGTTCCCATTATAGCCAAGACTGAAGCAATAAGCTCATTTCTACTTTGCCAAAGTTTAGGGCATTTAACAAATGTTTATTGATCAGCGGTTATTATTATCATAGGATTGTGTCATTATTCTTGGTCCACAGATATCCATTATGAGTTAGGTAATAAAAGATGATACCTCCAGTGAGATACATAGAACAAGGAATTCCTTGCGTGTGGTTCCATGGTGAAAATGTGTTTGACTGGTACAACCTCAGCCCCCCCCATCCCCCATTTCAGCCTCTTGCTGGTATGGTACCATTAGGTCAACTGTCCTACTTTCCTAATTCTTTATTCCTATTTCTTTACTCTTCATTCCTCCCTCCTTATTAGGTAATTTAGAAAATAACTTTATTTTACTGGCCTTCTTAACAAGGCAATTTCCTATTGGCATCACATGGACTCTTTATCTAAAATGACATATAAAGTTGAACCTTGAAAGACTAAGTGTTGATGTCTCCACTGTATTCTGCTCACAGCAAGCATGGAGACCACAGACTGAAAATGTCCCTTCTAGTTGCTGTTTTCTACCTTCCTTTCTGCGTAGCAATAATATCAGTGTTAAAAATATCTTTGTTGGCCAGGATGCTTTTCACCTTAGTTTCCCTGATCTATAATTATTAAATGGAAATGGTACATACCAGACCAGGTTTTCCCAAGTCCATGAGATATTAGTATCCTCCATAACTAGAAATTCTGCCTGGGTCTGAGGGCCCTGATACCTGTGCTAATGACCTGGCTCATCTGTTAACTCCATGAACACTCACTTATGATTTTCCTAAGGAATACAGTTTTGCCTGGCTTATTAATCTGGTTATGGAGGACATTTTTGGGGAGATCTTCCAGCAAATTTTAGTAAACTGACCTTCAATACACATGGCTGGCATTTGAGATCACTTTGAGTGTTAGGGCACATCAGATCTTTATCTATAGTTCTAGGTAGTGTCAATGGGTCTGCGTGAATAGTCTGAGACCTGAAGAAAACAGAATCAGGCAACCATAGGGTTTTCCTTTTGTGGACAGGATCAATGGGAGAATGTTGCCAATGTCTCCCCCTTCTAATCAGTCTCAGTTCTCAGTAGGAGCATGTCTTCATATATTAGAAGCATCATATGCCCTTTGCTGAACTGAAGAAACAAGATTATACCCTTATGAGAATGGCAAAAATCAGGGAGTGGGTCTATTATGAATCATGACATGGAATCTGAGATGCCATGTTGTGGTGGTGTTTCCTGCTTTACCCAAAGTATGGAATAGACATTTCTGCCAATAGTCTTTCATTCCTTACCCCTCCTTCTCTCCCTTTCCCTTCCACTATCTCTTCTTTCTCTGCTCTTTCTCCCTGATCTCCCTCTTCCCACTCTTTCTTTCCCTCCTCTTCCTCACTTTTCAACCCTCTTTCCTTCTCTCTTCTCTTCCTCCCTTTCTCCTCTCTCTCTTTCTCTATCTCTGAACAGAGAAGTTATTTATTAGAGTAGCTGAAAGTCATGACAAAAAAAGAACTAAGACATCATATTTCAAAAATTATAAAGAAAAACTGCTCAGATATCTTAGACACGGAATCTACCAGTCACTTCCTGAAACTAAAACTTCCCATGAATATTATAGTCAAAAGCCATCTAGACAGAGCTCCCAAGTTAAGAAAAAATATTAAAATCAGCCAGAAAGAAAGGATTCCTGTACTGTGTTAAAATTAGGATACTTATCAATGACACATGTAAAACCCAGTGGAATTGAGCATTGGCTAGAGGAAGGGGGTGGAAGGAGAGAAGGGAAAGAATATGAATCACATAATCATGGAAATTTTTTTAACTAATCAATTAAATAAAAATTTAAAAATAAACAAATAAAGGAATCTTACAAGATTTTTAGGAACTGTCACAATGAGGAGCATAGATCTTGGAATATGAGTTTCCACAAGGAATCTCAGAGCCTCTGGCTTGATGTATCCCAATCTGAGTGCAGTGATCCTGCTAAATGGTATTCCAAGGGGCTGCCAAGATTCATAAAAATGGAACTTTGTTTTAAACCCTTACCTTCTGTCTTAGAATCAATACTGTGTATTGTTTCTAAGGAAGAAGAGTGGTAAGGGCTAGGCAATGGGGGTAAAGTGACTTGCCCAGGGTCACACAGCTGGGAAGTGTCTGAGGTCAAATTTGAACTCAGGACCTCCCATCTCTGGGCCTGGCTCTCAATCCACTGAGAGGCCCAGCTGCCCCCTAGAAATGGAACTTTCTAACCAAGCTAATGTTTGTTTGTTTTTTTTTTAATTAGGGGTACAACACTTTAATCTTCCTGCCTCAAGACACCTACATGCTCATGTCCCAACTGGCTGAGTATGCTATTTGCCTTTGCTGACTGTCTTCTTTAGATTATTCTCTTGTTTTAGATAGTAACTTCTTTGCATATGTTGGCAGTTTATACTGGTTTCACAGATTAGGAAATGCTGAGCAATTATCAAGCAGCCTATAGTGTGCAGAAAGTGGAAAGAAAGTCTTTTATTCTTCAATTCCACTTTTTTTTTTTCAGAGTAACACCTATGTGTTGCAATGGATGTATGGATTTCTGGCTTTATCCAATTGGAAATTAATTTTCAGCCCTAACCTACAGGTCAAATGTTAATTTCTTCTCTTATTTTGCTATGTACGAGTCATTCTTAGTCACATGATCTTGGCATACTATATAGTCTTTGTTGATGCAAATGTTCTTAGATAATGCATATAGTTTTGTTTTGTTTTTTTTAATTTTTAACTCAGAATGGAAATGTAACTGACCATTCTTAAATAAGAAGAGTGGATAATAAACACTTACCAAGCAGGTATATACTTGCTAGAATCTGGGAGTCCTGGACATTGTTGTTAATTAGAAAGAAGACATTTTAGGAAAAGTATAACTAACTCAGACATTGGGCAAACTACACGGTATAAATAATGAATTCCAGTTAAAAACTCTAACTTCAGACACACACACATCTGTGAGAATACATGTACTCTTTTATGCCCGTGAGCTGGGATAATTTTTCTAATTACTCTGCATTCATCTTGGGTTCTACCCAAATTACTACTTAGAGTTCTGGGGTCAAGAAGAATAGAGCTCAAATTCTAGCTGAAATTTTCCAGACAAGGTACTATGAGATAGTCACTTAAGCTACCGAAGGCTTAGTTTCCTCATATGTAAAATGGTCAAACCAATTCTAATATTATTTGCCTAATGGGCATGTTGTAAAGCCCAAATGTATTAACCTATGTGAAGTATTTCACAAGCTTTAAAATAAATGATGATTTAAAAAAATATGTCCTGGACAATCCACCGGATTTCTCATTTATGTATCTTGCTAAGAATATACCACTTAAGTGCTCAGAATTTCCTTTTCTTCTATTTCTGTTTGTCTAGTTCGTATACATTCATCTCAAATTTTTTCCTCATCTATGAAGCCTTTCCTGTTCTATGCCATTCTGTTGCTGGCATAGCACTTTTACCTTCTTCCGAAATATCATACTTTTGTGCTTGTCTGATTATACCAACACCCTCTACATCGTGGTAGAACTATTTATATACATGCCTTATTTCTCCTATCTTCTTATAAATTCTTTGAGGGCAGGTACTGTAGCCATCCTTTATTGTCCTCCCATTTGTGGTCCATGGCACACCTTCCTTGTAGAAGGGGTTTAATAATTATCTGTTGAACAAATGGATATAAATACATTCCATCATTCCAGATGTGTGGTGAGAGGAAATGATATTTTATAGTGTTTTCTTAGAGGGATTTTCATTTTCTTCTGCTATATTTGAACAAATTGAAAAGCTTTTAAAAATGTCTTAATTCTTGTTCATATGTATGCGTGTATGTGTGTGTATGTGTTTATTTGGGTATAAAGGGAAAAAGAGGGACATTTCTATCTTTTGTTCTACTTAATTTACTTTATTCTATATCATTATGGGTATGAGGGACTATTAGAAAGTGTGAAGAATGATGTACTGGAGAAAAACCCTATCCTCTGCTTGGATCAAACTGAATTATGTAATCTGAGTTTCAACTGCTTACCTAAACCGTTATTAAAAGCTCCAAGAGATATAAGATATTTGGAACCTGATTGATAAAGATTCTACAAGGTACAGAAAGAACAGAAATTCTTCATTTAATTTTAGATTGTAATAGGTGATAAAATTTTTTGAAAATCTTTTTTAGACTAGAGATTTGGATGTTAGCTTCATGTTTGCAAATATTTTTATTCTCTAATAAAAATACTCCTTCAAAACTTCCGTCTTTTCTTTATAGAAATATTGTCCATTTAAATGGAACAAGTAAATTGTACTATATATTTTACTAAAAAAGAAGTCTCATATACTCATCAACAAGAAAAGAAAAATAAGAAGGCTTATTTCATGATAGCCAAGTTAAAAATAAATGTGATTGCTATGAATGGCTCTGTATTCAATTTCAGGATTTAATGCCATAAAGATTTTCTTAAAAAGAGAATGATGAACAAAGACTCCCTTTGGAGCTGGTCTCTTTATATCTGTAAGTGACAAGTATATCTAAGAGGAGGCTGAGTGATAACAGAAGTAGATCTCACCTTTCTCTGCAAAAATAATTCTAAAAGTGTGTCTCTGTGTGGTCTTTATCATAGCTGACAGACAATTTTGACCTACCTCAGAGATATCTGATACTGAATTTACCAGGCGCTCAAGCATGCATGCTGTGCAATCTCTGGTTCTTCTGAGTACAGTTGTAATTGTAATTAACTTTTCTATCAAGTACCTGTCTTCTTGGCATTGTTTCATTCCCCTAACCTTGCTTTGTTTCTGCTTAAGAAGAGCTTTATTTTTCTTTCTTCATGTCCCCAGCATGTGCATAATAAATGATAATTGACTGACTGATTGCTGTGTTACTTGTATTTTCCAAAATCTTTTCTGTTTTGCGTTAATGTTGGTGGAGGAGAATCAGGATATGTCAGTAACAGAAATCCCATGTTTGAAATGCACCTGCACCTGTATATAGGATGGGAGAGTAGAGACTAACTTTGACACTTCCAGAATGTGAGGACTGATGGGATTATAAAAGGGATTTTTGTCCAGCTTCCTCATTTTATAGAGGTAGGGAGTGGAGACCAAGAAACTGAGGAATTTTGATTAGTCATACAGCCACCAAATGACAAAGCCTATGTACTTCCTATGTCTTCAGACTTTGAGTTTAGTGTTCTCTTGACTATATCATTCTCTTTTGAAAGATTATCTATTTACTCACAGCGAAACCAATAAAAGAGGAATTTTCACCAGTAGAAATAGGACTAGCAGGGATTAAAGGATTTCACATGATAAAGTAAAACTGGCTAATAGTACTTCTTATATTATATTAGTGACTTGTAAAATTAAATAATAAGGAATACTAAAATAACTAATAAATAAAATAATAAAAATCTACCTAATATGTGCCAATAGATACAGTATTAACCTCAAATGCTTATAGGGTATGGGAAATATATATATATATATATATATATATATATATATATATATATATATATACATTGTGTATACAAATTCTGAAATAATCCCAGATATTTATAAGGAATACAAAGCATTCTATTATAGGAAAAACTCTTAAAATTCATCATTTGTGCATTCATTCAAAAAGAATTCAATAAGTACTTCACTTAACCTAAACTCATCTCATTATCTTGTTCCTCCAAACCCTCCCTTCTTTCTAATTTCCTTGTTTATATACAAGGGATCATCATTTTCCCAATCACCCAGACTTACACTCTACAGATTTCCTAAACCTTCAGGCTCATGTCCCATTAGTGGTCAAGTCCTACCATTTCTACCTTTATAAAATCCCTTTTAGAAATGCCCTTCTCTCTTCTGACACTGCCACCACAGTTGAAGGTTTCATCACTCTATGCCTGGACTATTGAAATAGCCTCCTGGATGATCTCAATACTCCAAAGTTTCTCTCTCCTGCAATTTACCTTCTATGGAGCTATCATATTGATCTTTCTAAAATGCAGGCCAGACCATATCACCCTCTTATTCAATAAATATCGGTGGCTATCTTCCCATAGTGCAAATTTTTCACTTTAAAAAGTGAAAAAAATTGTCTTTTCACTATAAAACCTATTTACAATCTGGTCATATCCTACCTTTTTAGACTTCTGACAACTTTCCTGCCTTCATATCCTCTGCAATCCAGCAATTCTGACCTTCCTGTTTCATAAGCTCTTCATATCTCGAATTTCAGCATTTGGGTATCTCCCATTCTTAGAATGCTCTCCTTCCTCATCTCCATCCTCCTTATGATAGAGATCTTCATCATTAGTTTGGTTCTTAACTTCCTAGATGGTTTCATCTAAATTAATGTTGCACCTTTTTCCAATAATCCATTAAGTTATTTCTTAATCTTATTAAAACTTCCCTCTAAGTTTAACTCCAATTATATATATGTGTGTGTGTGTGTCTTGTTTGAACATAGTTGAATTACCTCATTCACGATGAAAAGAATATTTGCTCTAGAGTCAGAAGACCAGGGCTCCAACCTCATCTTTAACAATTAGCAGCACCATGACATCAGGAGATTCTTCAAATTCATGGTACCATCAATAAAATGCAATTGCTAGATTAATTAGATTCTAAGATGTCTTCTGGCTCTAGTTCTCAGACATTATAATTCTGTTCATACAAGATGCTGAGGTGGATGAAATTATAAATAGGCCCATTTCCTACTCTCAAAGAGTGAGTTTCCACTCTAGTAGAGTAGAAAAGAAATGTAAACAAATATGTGTAATACTACATATTGTCTGATAAGTATATATAAAATGTTCAACATGCAATGAAATAATGAGGACAAATTTAATTAAAACTAGGAGCATCATGAAAGTCTTACCAAAGAAAGTTGCACTTAAATTGGGCCATGAAGGATAAGAATTATAGATATAAGGGAAAATTAAATTTGAGGGATGTTATGTGAATCTTGAAATTTCTCAGACTTGTAAACTTACAAGGAGCAAAGAGGAAAAAACTTACATGGGACTATTCCCCATTTTAAACAGTGAAGCTACTTAGATCTAAAATGTAAGAACTCTACTTGGATCAGAAATGGGAGGACCTCTACTCCACCAGTACTTAGGACTGCTTTAGGGGAGAAAACTCCTTGCTGAACAATGAGAAATGCTTACACCCATACTTAAGCCATGCCTATTTTTAGAATTAATACAATAGGGTGCTAAGTACCTATAAAGGTCAGGCAACTTGTGAATTTACAAGGAGCAAAGAGGTGAAAACTTATTCAGAAGTCTTTTCTGGTTCAAACTTACTAAAGGAATTAGTCAACTCAGCTGTGAATTCAGAATGGGCTGTCCTTTGGAAAATGTCTACACTGATTGGTAGATGGAAGAACTTAGGGGAGGTGACATAGGAGAAAACCCCCTATATAAGAAAAAGAAAAAGGGTTCTCTTGAGAAGGAGAAGTCTTGAGAGACAGGCTCTAAGGAGGGTCTCTTGAGAAAGAATCTCTTTTGAGGACAATCTCTTGGAGAGAGCTCTTGAGGTCAACCTCTTGAAGATGATCTCTTGAGAAGTCTCTTGGGACTGACTCTGGCTGGAACTCCCTCTGGGGAAACTCTGTCCCCTTGAATCCTCGCTTGAACAGATCTTATGGTGAGTGATAACTGACTGGTCTTTTCTTTTAGGACTTAGGCCTGGGTTGGCCAGGACTGCCCCGGGCCAGTCTATTCCTTTCTCATTTATTTCCTTATTCTCTCTCTCCCTTTATTTGATTCCTCATTGTATTATTAATTAAATTCTCTATAAAACCCAGTTGACTTGGATATATTCATAATTGGGAATATTTCCCTGGCGACCACCTTATATTTGATTTAAAACCAAGACACTGTAGTGAAAACATATTTTCTGAGGTCACAAATTTACTCATCCACTCATATCTATCACAATTTATATCTTCCACTATTTTAATCACTACAGTTTATGAACTTCAACCATTTTAACTCTTACAGTTTATGGCAAGAACCTATTTTAAATATAACAGTTATAATATATTTTGGGTCAAATATAGAAAGCCTGAGAGCAGTTTGTATAAAGTAAGACTGGTTAGGTGAAATGAATATGCTGAAAGTCCTTAGGAACCTTTGTATTTCATTGCAAAGGAAATAAGAAGCCAATGGAAATTTTGAAGTAGTGAAGTAATATAAACAGAGTGCTTCATTAAAAGATTCATGTATCAATGACGGTGGGTGATTAGAGAAGTCTGTACAGAGTGACTAATATGATAACTGAAGTATGAGGTACAGAAAGTTGGATTTAAGTCAATGGCATAGGAAATGGACAGATCAGGACAAAGGCAAGACATATCTTTGGAGTTGACTCCCTGATGACTCCTAGACCTATTTTAACTTTGTCTCTCTCATAAACACATCCCCAGCTATCTGATGGAGTTAACCTGGGTATCATTTGGGTATATCAAATTCAGCACATCTAAAATGGCAATTATTACTTTCCTCTCACATTATCAGGCCCTTTCAAACAAAATAATGGTTTGCCTATATTTTTGGTCAGTATAATAAGCAGAGATGGGTTTCTCAGTAGGGTATTAGTATTTCTGATTCATTCTCATATATCTTGCATTTTGGTGGCCTCAGAAGGAGTTCTACCCTTTGGTTTTTTATGTCAATTGTATTATCAAAATTGTTTCATTTAGGGAGCATCTACAACCCTACACTTCACTATCTATTTCTGAGATTTATAGGAACAATTACATGACATCAAAGATTATGTTAATCCAGTTAATGACACTGCCCAAACTCAAGTGACCGGCATTTCAGAATCATTGGCAAGCATTCAAAACCACCATAGCAATCTTGTGACATAGAGAATATCTGCTATATATCATACTGACTGGCATACCCTTATTCATCCTATTGCCATGGCATGTATAATATATTGGGATTTGAGTTCATTGATGATGATGTGTAAATAGAAATATATTGATATAGTCTCTTTCCTGCTTAGCATATATTTGGATTATTGCCTTTAATTCTTGGGACCATATTTTACAAGGTCCAACTGGAGAAAGTAAGCAGGATATAGGAAGACTGAGAGCAGTTTGTATAAGGTGAGAGATCTACGCACTATAATATATAGGGATCCCTTGGAGCAACTATTAATGTTTAAATTAGGAGAAGTAAAGATCAATGGTGGCCATGATAGCTCTTTTCAATTTTTTTTAAACCCTTACTTTGTCTTAGAATCAATATTGTGCTTTGGTTCTAAGGAATAGAGCAGTAAGGGCTAGGCAATGGGGTTAAGAGATTTACCCAGGGTCACACAAGTAGGAAGTGTCTGAGGCCATATTTGAACCCAGGATTTCCCCTCTCTGGGCCTGGCTCTCAACCCACTGAGCCACCCAGCTGCCCCCACTCTTTTCAATTAAAAAAATGTCATGTTGAAAATGAATGAAGGTATTATCCTAGATTACCCAAGTTAGAACTAGAAAGTAATAAAGATGAAACTTTCAACTCAATATACAGAAGAATATTCTTACAATTATATTTTCTTCAAACAGTGGGTTTCTAAGATTCTCAGGAAGTAGTGACATTCTCTTAATGGAAATCTTCCAGTGAAGCCTAAATGATTAGGTATTAAAGAGGTTATTCCATTGATTGCTCATTGAAGTATGGGTTATAGATTATGTATGAGTTTCCTTTTGATTCTAAAGCTCAATTATAATATTGTTAAAATCAAGATAATAATTGAAATCCATTTGCAATCATATGACAGTTCCACCCCTACTACCATCATGAGGACCACTACCACCACCACCACTACTATTACTACTATTATTCTCCTCCTCCTCTAAATACTACTACTACTACTACAACTACTACAGTGAAGATGATGACAATGACAAAAACTAATACTATGGAGTCAGAAAGGCATGGATTCAAGTAGTAATTCTGTCATATAAAATATAAACATAAACACAAAAACAAAAATGTATATATAAATATATCCATATATGTATAAAACACAGATATTGTAGAGTCTGGTATGTGGATACATATATATATATACATGTATATTCATATATTGATATAATATATACATATATACAGTATATTCTCCTAAATTAGTGTTTTATGCATGCATATATATACACACAGATGTATATATATATATGTACATATATGCATATTTATATGTACATGCACATATACCTATGAAGAGTACATGTGAAGAGGAGGGGAACATAATATAATAGCTAGAGATGAATAACTTGCTAGCTTCAAATCTTCTTGATTCTGACACATATGAGTTGCATGGCAATAGACAAGTCACTTAGACCCTTAATATACTAGCCAATATTCTAATTCTTTAATATTAAGAACAATTGACTTCCGGTCAAGATGGCGGTGTAGAAGCAGCGAAAGTTCAGACCTCAGAAACCCTTCCTTACTGATTGCAAACAGAGTGCTCCTAGGCCACCGAAATTCAGGCTGAACAACAGGATAGACCCAGGGAAACCTCCTCCTGGACCCGGATCAAAAGGTACCACACCACAAAAGCCAGAACCCTAGATCACTCGGATCTAAGGGGTAGACAGAAAGAAGGTCCCAGGACCCATCCCCCCCAACCCAGAGTTCTGAGCCCACGGCAGCAGCGGGAACCTCAGGGCTCTGAGGACTCACCTTGAAAGCAACCTGAGCCAGTCTCCGGGGAGCCCAACACAGACGGCAGGGAAACTTAGAGAGAAGGGGTAAGCCTGTAGCCCCCTGGCTGGGTCCTTCCATCTGAGTCTCAAGGGTGGTCCAAGCTTTAGGGCACCAGCTGAACCCAATCCCATCAGGAGCCCTCAGAGCTACTGAAAGGACAGAAAACTCAGGGTTGGCAAAGGGGTTGCTCCAAAGAGCTTACCTTGAAAGTAACCCCGGGCCAGTTTCTGGGCACTCAACATAGACTGTGGAAGAGGAGGTTGCTGCTTTTCTTTTTCTTCCTTTTTTTTGGCTCAGGGACCATTCGGCCCGCACCACCTGAACCTAATCCCATCAGGAGCCCTCAGAGTCCAGGCAAGCCACAACCCCTCCCCCCCCTTAGAGAGCTGGGTCTTCTGAAAAAAAAAAAAAACAGAAACCTAGAGGCAAAGTCAAGATGGCAGTCTAGAAGGAGCGTAGACCTGGCAGCCAGGCCAGAGCTTTAGAGATCCTCCATATCTGCTCCAGCCGTCCAGGAAGTTTAAAACTCAGAGTAAACTCAGCCCAACTAAGCTGAACTCTACCCCATCAAAAGTCTCCAGAACACAGGGAAGCCCAGGCTCCCCATCCATCCTCATTGACTGCTGGACTTTAAGCCAATCAAAAGCCTCCAGAGGACAGGAAAGCTCAAACCCCCAACAACCCTCCCTCAGAGATTACACCAAGAGATCCTCTGTTAAAGCTCCAAGAGGGGAGACTGATAGAAGTCCCTAAAAAATAAAAAAAAATGAGAGGAACAAGAGCACAGACAAATACGGGGAGGAAAGAAGGGGTGAATTTGAACAAACAACAGAAACAGAAGAAAGAAACTACAATAGACAGCTACTACTCACCAAATGGAACAGAGGGGGAGAGATCAGCAAACGATAAACCAGAAATCCCAGCGAATTGGATACAGGCTATGGAAGAACTCAAAACACAACTAAGAGAGGCTGAAGACAATTGGGAAAAGAACTTAAAAATTAAGATAAGTCATCTGGAAACAGAGGCACTTGAACTAAAACAAGAAAATAGTGTCCTGAAAGCCAAAATCATCCAGATGAAAAACGAGGCAAAGGAGATGAAAGATGAGGCAAAGGAGATGAAAGACGAGATAAAGAGGATGAAAGACGATCTTCAAAGAAACTCAGACCAGAAGGAAAAAGACGACCAAAAAGCCAAAGATGAAATCCAATCTTTAAGAACCAGAGTAAAACAACTAGAATCAAGTGACCTCACAAGGCAGCAGGACACTATAAAACAAAACAAAAATAATGAAAAAATTGAGGAAAATGTGAAGCATCTCATTCACAAAACAGATGATTTAGAAAATCGTTAAAGAAGAGATAATTTAAGAATAATTGGACTACCAGAAGACCACGACAAAAGAAAAAGCCTGGACATAATACTAGAGGAAATTATCCAGGAAAACTGTCCCGAAATCCTAGAACAAGAGGGGAAAGTGGAGATTGAAAGAATCCACAGATCACCCCCTGTATTTAATCCCCAACTGACAACACCAAGAAATGTTATAGCCAAATTAAAAAACAATCAGATGAAAGAACAGGTATTACAAGCTACCAAGAAGAAACCATTCAGATACCATGGAAACATGGTGAGGATAACACAGGATCTGTCTGCATCCACAATGCAGGACCGAAAGGCATGGAATATGATATTCCGGAAAGCAAGGGAACTAGGCCTACAGCCAAGAATAAAATACCCATCAAAACTGACTATATTCTTACAGGGGAAAGTATGGTCATTTAACACAACAGAAGAGTTCCAAGCATTCATAAATAAAAGACCAGACCTGAACAGAAAATTTGAACCCAACCACAGAACTCAAGAGAATCATCAAAAGGTAATTTAAAAAGAGGGGAAAAACAACAACAACAACAAAAACGGTCGTTTTTTTTTT
The DNA here is from genome assembly GCF_027887165.1 of Monodelphis domestica. Classification (NCBI taxonomy): domain Eukaryota; kingdom Metazoa; phylum Chordata; class Mammalia; order Didelphimorphia; family Didelphidae; genus Monodelphis; species Monodelphis domestica. The sequence goes on from NC_077232.1 coordinate 235,940,380, forward strand.
TTTTTAAGAGACTCAATAAGTTAAAATGATTTATATCCCTATAAGAAAAGAGGTCATTGGCAACTCTTAAAAACTGTTGCTATCACCTAAGCAGCTAGAAGAACTTCACTCAGAGGGAACAGTGACAAACTGTATAGGATGAAAGGACAAGACATAAATAGGTATATAGATATATGCATGCATAAATACATATACATGTGTATGTATATATATACATATACATGACTAAAGCTAAAAAAGAAAAGAGGTTATGACTAAAAGAAATGGGAAAAGAAACAAATGGGGGTAAATTTATATGTCACAAAGAAGCTCATGGTGGGAGAGGGGAGAACATCTATACACTAGAAGGGTAAAGAGGTTGGAGACAGGAAATACTCAACTCTTAATTACTTTGAAACTGACCCAAAGAGGGAAGAACAATCCAATCCATTGGGGAAGAGAATAGATTTGCGCCCTATAGGGGAGTAGAAGGGTAAAAAACAGACTGGTAGGGAGGGAAGCAGTACAAGGGAGGAAGATGGTGGGGGGGAAATTTTAAAAAGACTACAGGGGAAAATAAGGGAGGGAATAAGAAGGGAGGGGGGTAGAAAGGGAAATACAAGGGGGACTGATTTAAAGTAAATCACTGGACTAAAAGGTAGAGCTGACCAAGAAAGGTTAGAATTAGGGAAGGATATCAAAATGCCAGGGAGTCCACAAGTGACAGTCATAACATTGAACGTGAATGGGATGAACTCACCCATAAAACGTAGACGAATAAAAGAATGGATTAGAATCCAAAACCCTACCATATGTTGTCTCCAAGAAAAACACATGAGGCGGGTAGACGCCCAAAAGGTCAGAATTAAAGAACAGAGTAAGACCTTCTGGGCCTCAACTGACAGAAAGAAGGCAGGAGTGGCAATCATAATATCTGATAAAGCCAAAGCAAAAATAGACCTGATCAAAAGGGATAGGGAAGGTAATTATATTTTGTTATAAGGGACTTTAGATAATGAGGAAATATCACTAATCAACATGTATGCACCAAGTAATATAGCACACAAATTTCTAATGGAGAAACTAGGAGAATTGAAGGAAGAAATAGACAGTAAAACCATATTAGTGGGAGACTTGAACCAACCATTATCAAATTTAGATAAATCAAATAAAAAAATAAATAAGAAAGAGGTAAAAGAAGTGAATGAAATCTTAGAAAAATTAGAATTAATAGACATATGGAGAAAAATAAAATAGGGATAAAAAAGAATACACCTTCTTCTCAGCACCACATGGCACATTCACAAAGATTGACCATACATTAGGTCACAGAAACATGGCACACAAATGCAGAAAAGCAGAAATAATAAATGCAGCCTTTTCAGATCACAAGGCAATAAAAATAATGATCAGTAATGGTACATGGAAAACCAAATCAAAAAATAATTGGAAACTAAACAATATGATACTCCAAAATCATTTAGTTAGAGAAGAAATCATAGAAACAATTAATAATTTCATCGAGGAAAATGACAATGGCGAGACATCCTTTCAAACCTTTTGGGATGCAGCCAAAGCAGTAATCAGAGGTAAATTCATATCCCTGAGTGCATATATTAACAAACTAGGGAGAACAGAGATCAATCAATTGGAAATGCAAATGAAAAAACTCGAAATTGACCAAATTAAAGACCCCCAGCAGAAAACCAAACTAGAAATCCTAAAAATTAAGGGAGAAATTAATAAAATTGAAAGTGATAGAACTATTGATTTAATGAATGAGACAAGAAGCTGGTATTTTGAAGAAACAAACAAAATAGACAAAGTACTGGTCAATCTAATTAAAAAAAGGAAGGAAGAAAAGCAAATTAAGCGCATCAAAGATGAAAAGGGGGACATCACCTCTGATAAAGAGGAAATTAAGGCAATCATTAAAAATTACTTTGCCCAATTATATGGCAATAAATATACCAATTTATGTGATATGGATGAATATATACAAAAATACAAACTGCCTAGACTAACAGAAGAAGAAATAGAATTCTTAAATAATCCCATATCAGAAAATGAAATCCAACAGGCCATCAAAGAACTTCCTAAGAAAAAATCCCCAGGGCCTGATGGATTCACCAGTGATTTCGATCAAACATTCAGAGAACAGTTAATCCCAATACTATACAAACTATTTGACATAATAAGCAAAGATGGAGTTCTACCAAACTCCTTTTATGACACAAACATGGTACTGATTCCAAAACCAGGCAGGTCAAAAACAGAGAAAGAAAACTATAGGCCAATCTCCCTAATGAATATAGATGCAAAAATCTTAAATAGGATACTAGCAAAAAGACTCCAGCAAGTGATCAGAAGGGTCATCCACCATGATCAAGTAGGATTTATACCAGGGATTCAGGGCTGGTTCAATATTAGAAAAACCATCCACATAATTGACCACATCAACAAGCAAACTAGCAAGAACCACATGATTATCTCAATAGATGCAGAAAAAGCCTTTGATAAAATACAACACCCATTCCTATTAAAAACACTAGAAAGCATAGGAATAGAAGGGTCATTCCTAAAAATAATAAACAGTATATATCTAAAACCATCAACTAATATCATCTGCAATGGGGATAAACTAAATCCATTCCCAATATGATCAGGAGTGAAATAAGGATGCCCATTATCACCTCTACTATTTGACATTGTACTAGAAACACTAGCAGTAGCAATTATAGAAGAAAAAAAAATTGAAGGCATCAAAATAGGCAAGGAGGAGACCAAGTTATCACTCTTTGCAGATGACATGATGGTCTACTTAAAGAATCCTAGAGATTCAACCAAAAAGCTAATTGAAATAATCAACAACTTTAGCAAAGTTGCAGGATACAAAATAAACCCACATAAGTCATCAGCTTTTCTATATATCTCCAACACAGCTCAGCAACAAAAACTAGAAAGAGAAATCCCATTCAAAATCACCTTAGACAAAATAAAATACCTAGGAATATACCTCCGGAGAGAAACATAGGAACTATATGAACACAAATACAAAACACTCGCCACACAACTAAAACTAGACTTGAGCAATTGGAAAAACATTAACTGCTTATGGATAGGACGAGCCAATATAATAAAAATGACCATCCTACCCAAACTTGTCAGACCTTTGGGAAGGGAAAGACTTTAATACCAAGCAAGACATAGAAAGAATCACAAAATGTAAAATAAATAATTTCAACTACATCAAATTAAAAGGCTTTTGTACAAACAAAACCAATGTAACTAAAATCAGAAGGAAACAACAAATTGGGAAAAAATCTTCATAAAAACCTCTGACAAAGGTTTAATTATTCAAATTTATAAAGAGCTAAATCAATTGTACAAAAAAATCAAGCCATTCCCCAATTGATAAATGGGCAAGGGACATGGATAGGCAGTTTTCAGATAAAGAAATCAAAACTATTAATAAGCACATGAAGAAGTGTTCTAAATCTCTTATAATCAGAGAGATGCAAATCAAAACAACTCTGAGGTATCACCTCACACCTAGCAGATTGGCTAACATGACAATTATGGAATGTAATGAATGCTGGAGGGTATGTGGCAAAGTAGGGACATTAATTCATTGCTGGTGGAGTTGTGAACTGATCCAACCATTCTGGAAGGCAATTTGGAACTATGCACAAAGGGCGATAAAAGAATGTCTACCCTTTGATCCAGCCATAGCACTGCTGGGTCTGTACCCCAAAGAGATAATGGACAAAAAGACTTGTACAAAATTATTCAAAGCTGCGCTCTTTGTGGTGGCCAAAAACTGGAAAGCGAGGGGACGCCCATCAATTGGGGAATGGCTGAACAAATTGTTGTATATGTTGGTGATGGAATATTATTGTGCAAAAAGGAATAATATAGTGGAGGATTTCCATGGAGACTGGAACGACCTCCAGGAAGTGATGCAGAGCGAGAGGAGCAGAACCAGGAGAACATTGTACACACAGACTGATAGACTGTGGTATAATGGAACATTATGGACTTCTCCATTAGTGGCAGTGTAATGTCCCTGAACAATCTGCAGGGATCTAGGAGAAAAAACACTATCCATAAGCAAAGGAAAAACTGAGGGAGTAGAAACTCCGAGGAAAAGCAACTGCCTGACTACAGTGGCTGAGGGGACATGACAGAGGATAGACTCTAAACGAACACTCTAATGCAAATATTAACAACATGGCAATGGGTTCGAATCAAGAACACATGTGATACCCAGTGGAATCACGCATCGGCTAAGGGGGTGGGAGGGAGGAAAAGAAAATGATCTTTGTCTTTAATGAATAATGCATGGAAATGATCAAATAAAATACTATAAAATTAAAAAAAAAGAATAAAATGATTAAGACCAGTCATGGTTCTGAATTGTTGAAAAAAATTTCCTTATTATAGCCTTGTGAAACTGGACCAAAAAGAACAAATGGGTACTTCTGACTGAATCTATTCTTTTCCTTCTTCCAATTAAGAAATAAAACAATCCAAACTTCCTATTGAATGATTTCTGATCTCTGTCTTCTACATTGATGAAAATGAGACATGTAGAAAAAGGGTTGGTATTTTTGCCAGACTACTATGTTTCACAAAATATAGGCTTTTTAGAGGAAAACTATTTCCATTTGCTCCAGATTTAGAAATTATTTCTGTCCACTGAAAGTTTTTGGAAACTGCAAAGCAACTATAAATGGAGGTATACAGATTCATGAAGGGTCTGCCAGGAGTCTGGAAAAAGGCAGCAGAAGCTGGTGCTGTCTAGTCCAATCAGAAATGGCTTGATAGTGATTCAGTGGGGAAAAAATCCATTTTGTGAGACAAGCAATGTTTTCATTTACTGCACAATGATATGCATGATCCCTCTTCCTTCTGAGTCTTGAATACAGGTATTCTCTTGAGCGGTGGCTTTGCTTGAAAATAGGAAGCCATTCCAAATACAATTCTGTTTAAAACACACACACACACACACACATACACACACACACACACACACACACACACACACACACACAGGAGAATTTGGCTGTGATAGAGACAGTTTGAGTCTTTTCATGACTACTGGCCTATCTGTCCATGTTGTCAAAGCAAACACCATTATGGCTGCCCTTTCAATTTACTCTTTCATTGTATTTGTGAATAACAAGAATTGTTCATGGGCTGTTGGCAAATAAAATGAACAATGGAAAATGGCTTCCTTGGTATTGGATCAGTCTGGCCTCAGGAGAAAAAGAATACTTAGAGTGAATATTTTGGGGAAAATAATGTAATTGACATGACTAAGAAACATTAAAATGAGACCAATAATTATAAGGTACTGACTCAACCCAGTAGTTTTTACACCAATAATAACTTTTCTACATGCTCTTAGTTAGAGGAAATCAATGTTTCTTTCTTTCTTTTTTATATTCTTAAGAGATGGCATATATTGGGTTTATTTAACATATGAAAATCTGTATAGATTAATTCATATGATAGGAAATTAATTGGAATTTACCATAGAGTTATAAGTAATTGTCCATGTAAATACATATTTGCATATAATATGATGGTTTCAGTAGGAATGAGGAAATGACCATCTTAAAAATGTTCCCTCAAAGTAGACTCTAAACGATCGCCCTAGTGCAAATATTAATAATATGGAAATAGGTCTTGATCAATGACACATGTTAAACCCAGTGTTATTGTGTATCAGATAAGGGAAGGGGTTGGGGGGAGGAGAGGGAAAGAATAAGAGTCTTGAACCATGGAAGAATATTCTAAATCATCTAATTGAATAAAAATTTTAAAAATGTTCCATCAGTTGTTATCAATTGTATAGATAATAAACAGTAATTAAGCATCTACTATGTGCTAGGCACTGTATGAAATGCTCGAGATCCAAAAAGAGGCAAAAGACTATCCCTACTCTCAAGGATATTCCAAAGATTAGTTATACAAACCAGAAAAAATACTCATCACTCTGTAATAAAAGTAAAAAAATAAAGTAATTTCTTAAGTTTTTCTTTTGGAAAAAGAAAATTATAGTTACAATAGCTAAATTTCATTAGAGCACAGCTATCTTAGCAGACATCAGATGATTAATGAATGTTATTTTTTCTGTATTTGTTAGTAAATGCTATTATGTCTTATATTACTTAGGAATATTTTCAAACTATATTAGACCTTGAAAAATTAATTGTGTATTTTTGCATATTGCATAATTAGCAATTATTTATTAATTTTAACTAGCTAAAAGTTAAAGCACAATTTTTAAAAATTTCCATAGTGTGAAGGGTTAAATTTGGGGGGGGGGAGGATTTTAATCAAAAGCCAGTGTACAGTTTATTAAACACAAAACACTTAGTTTATTATACTCAAGATCCTAATCATAACTAAATTTTTCTAGAAAACCCTACATCTATCTGCCTCAGGGACAGTGCTAGGCTTCTGCTAGGCTGAAGCCTTCACCTACTCACTACTCTCTCTATCTGATAATATAGCCACTATCTATCCACCTTATCTACCTAAGTTAATTAATAATCAATAAGGCTATTAAGGCCTTAATTCAGTTCTCTATCTCCAAACAGAGAAATTCCTAGCAGCACAACCTCTCCCCAGGAAACCCAGAGACAAAATCCCTTTCCAATGGTCTGCAACTTAAAAACCAAACTCAGCAACACCCTCTAACTGTCAACAACTACCAACTACCAAACTGCATAGCAGGATGTCTCTTACTGAAAAATATTATTGTTCCTTTTCCTCTTAAGTATAAAAAAGGAGAAATTAATAAAAACTCTCCTAACAATAGAAAAAAAAGACAATATAGATCAGAACCATTTTATATAGTACTCAGGTTTTACCTAAACTTCAAAGATTACTTATATGTTGTCCCCAAAGCAAACATTTCACATTCAAAGGAGATTTGATATATTAGGCTTCGTTAAATCAGTGATATGATCAATGGATGAAATGTCTAAAGCCAGAAGAGACTTTAGAGACCATTTAATCCTTTTTCCTTATTTTACAGATGGGGAAACTAAGGAGGGGTGTATTTCATAGTTTGAAAAAAAGCAAAAACCTGAGGTTATTAACATTATATGAAACCCATCAAAATAAGTATATAATTTTTAAGTTTATTTTTTAATCACATTATATTTCCAACTCCTTTGTCTCCAAACACATTCTTCAAATGAAACTAAGGAGAAATCCATCCAATTAACACCATACTCCTGCCTTTGTGCCACCAACTTCAAAAAACAGCAGGTCAATAAGGAAGCAAGCACCCAGCATGACAGCCTTCATTTTCACATCAAGGTCTAGTGGGAATTGAATTGAAAAGTTATCAGCATCGGTAAATGTTTCTTTAAAAAATCCTGACCATTGTTTTGTAATTTTCCCAACTATAACCTTTTCATTAAGAGATTTTATATTAAAGTCAATGTTTGAGAAACAACTGCTAACAATATATGGGCCAACTATTGTCAACACCTTCTCATGGCGCTCATTTAGAACTGTAAACTTTGGCAGAAATGGGTGCCATTTTTGGACAATATAACCTATTGGTGAACCAGGAGGAGACTGTATTTCCAACTTTTGCAGGCAGCAGGGGAAATAACAGGAAGCACATTTTAAAGGCCTCTCAATATGTATCACTTCATGGGATGAATAGTCCAGAATCTTTATAACAAAAGGTCTTAAGGATCCACAGCAGTTTCGAGTACAGAAATCATTTTCCTCCACTGCATAGTAAATTCTCTGCCCAAAGAGGTTCTTAATTTCATATCTGTTGTTGGTTTCAAAACCTGTGAGTGCTTCCAGAAATTCAATTTGCTGAAAGATCAGTAAGTTGTCTAACACACTTAAGTATTCAAGTCCAGGTGGACAATTTATTGGTCTTGGTGGTGGTATCATTTCTGGTGGTGGTGGTATCATTTTTGTTGGTAGAAATATATTAGGGTGAGGTTTATTAGAAAAGGCAACAGGTTGTTGATGGGCAGGGAATCCAAAAGGCCCAGCACCTGATCCTGAGATCCTGAGAGTTCCCTTGTACATCTTGATTGCATATGGCTGTTAACTGCATCCAAAGTCTGTCCCCTTTTCAAAAATTCAGGAAAAAAAAAATTGTAGTTATACACATTGTAATGATGCAGTCAAAGAAAAATCCTCTTTTTCTTCCCTTCTCCTTAGATGTAGGTGCTCTCAAGCCCTCAGAGGTCACTTTACTTCTAACCTGACATACTTCCTATTCTGTCTGTCTGTCTGTTCTCTCTCTCTCTCTCTCTCTCTCTCTCTCTCTCTCTCTCTCTCTCTCTCTCTCTCTCTCTCTCTCTCTCTCTCTCTTCTCTCTCTCTCTTTCTCTCTCTCTCTGTCTCTCTCTCTCTTTCTCTCTCTCTCTCTCTCTCTCTCTCTCTCTCTCTCTCTCTCTCACACACACACACACACATGCACACACAGATACACAACACACACACATACATACACACAAATAAACAGAAAGAGGGAATTGTCCATAGCTACACAAATATTATCTTTTGCACTCAGGTCTCTCTACGGAGATGCAGATGTTTTTATTGCTTTGTTCTACCCCCAAACCCTTACTATGAAAGAGGAATTACCTACCCAACTCTACTCAACTGATATCAATGTTTCTTCCAAAGCCATATATTTTCTTTTGAAGACTTGAGGACCTTTGAAAATGTCTCTCATTACCCAACATCCCCCTTCCCCATAGAGTATTATTTTGTCACAGAGTTCTTGATGACATCCCCAGATTTAGCCCAAGCTGGGGACTTGATTATTTAGCTTCTGTTTTGTCACTCAGTTTGGTTATCCTGGAAATTCTGGTTTGAGTCATTATAGGTTTCCAGCTCTCCTGGATTTCAAAGTTGTATCCTCTTTTCCTAAATAGCATTCTTTAGCCCAAGGTTTGCTATTATTCATTAAATTACATCACAGTTAGCCCTAACCTCACACACGCAAACACACACACACACAAAAAAAAAAACAGTGATTTGATACAAATATTGAATTATAATATAAATATTTCACTTTTGATGTCATCTTTGCTATAATGCTTTCTGATTTCATGCTTTTTAAAATAATTCTCAGAGAATTTTAAAGCTAGAAAGAACTTTAGAAGTCATTTAATTAAAACAATACTTCAATAGGAATCCCCCACCCCATAATAACTCATTTATTTGGCTCTCTATCTTCCTTTTGAAGGTATTCCATGATTGAGAATTCACTACTTCTAAAAATACATACTCTAATATGAAATATCTTCAACTTTTGGGAAGTTTGCCTCATATATGTGGCAAAATAAAGTTTCCCTATAAGTTATATCCATTCATCTTATTTTTTCCCCCTAGGAGGACTAAGGTGAATAAAATAGTATGTCAAAATATTTACCTTAGATTTTCCTGAAATTATTTGAATCTCTACAATAAAACTATAATATTTGAATTTTGGTTATTTAAATTTATACACTTAAGCTCAAATTATGTAAGGATTAAAATGAGAGTTTTGACAAAATGAGAGAGCAGCTTTTAATAATTTAAGTTTTAATGAGAATATAGAGTTGTAAATTAATATTATCCCTTTAAGCCAGAGAAAAGAAAACTGCTAGCAGCTTTTAACAATTACCAATTTAGTTTAATTAAAATAGAGATAGTAGAAGAATATAGCAAATAATAAACAAGAGAACTATAGGAAAGAGGTAGAGAAAAAAATTTCCTAATGTCTATATGAGTTATCTTATAACTATCTATAATTACTACCTAAACCTGCATATATCTACCTATAACTGCCATTAGAGAATGTCCAACTGATAATCCTTCAGCTCAGGTCACCAGGCAGAATCAAATTATCTATTTATTTATCTCCCAACCACCAACTGATCAACAACACACACCACCAACAACCAACCTCCAAAAACCCAAGGACCAGCCCTGTCAGCAACCTTTTTTCCCCTTACCAACCTCACATCCTCTCTCTATGGTTCCTCCTTCCTGTCTCTATGGTTTCTATTTCCTGTAACTATGGACTAGTTAATCCCTACACATCTACATCTCTATAGTAAGAGGACCATTAGGTCCCCTCTTAAATTAAAAAAGAAATAAAGAATTCCTTTTTACAGGATCTTTTCTATTATAAGATTTTGGGGAAGGGAAGATTAAGGGAAGAAGTTGAACTTTAATTTTAATTTATTTTATTAACCATTTAATACTAATTTAAACAACAAGAATGTTAAATTAGTCCTCTCTTCACATACAAAAATTATTGAAATTTGATGAAATTTTCACTATAATTCTTTGAATATGATTTGTCAATATTTTCTTATTCTTTGTCGAAAAATATGTTTTAATATGTTAACCCATAATAGTTTTGTTATGTAAGTATCGGAAATAGAAATTTAATTATATGAAATAGAAGAGAGAGGAGAAAGAATGAGAGAGAGAAAATAGAAGAGAAATAAATATCCTTCAATAAATAGGAAAGAAGGAAGCAAACATCTATGGAGTATGTAGTCTATAAATATCTCATTTGTACTTCAATACAACCCTGAGAGCTACATGTTCTTATTCATATTTTAAAATTGAGGAAACAGAGGCAGAATCTAAGTGACTTGCCCAGGATCTCAGCTAGTAATTGTTAAAGTTCAAATTTGATCTCAGGTTTTCCTGACTCCAGGCCCTGGACTTGATCCACAATGCCATTTGGCTTTGACACCAGGGTAATGTGGCTCTGATACTTTTGACAGTACATTTCAAATGATTCCTGAATTGATTAGTGAGTTTAATCCCACTACTGTTATAATAGCTACACATTTTGGTTACAAATTCTATAAATCTTTTCCTCTATCTTTATCAGAACATACATGAATATAAGCTTATTCTAAAATAGTATTTTTTAATGTAAAGGAGGAGATAATATGGTGTTTCTCACCCTTTTCTGTCATCACTTGTGGCTCCTAGAACAATGGTTCACCTGTATACATTATCTTTTTCTTTTCTATATCAATAATTTGATAACATTTAGTGCTAGAAGGATCTTTAGAGATATTATGTGATCAGTTCACATCCATTTGTAGTCATCTAATGATCTCTTTTAGGTGCATATTTCATGAATGTTATCATTGGTAAAATTCTACATCCTTCTTGTAGATACAAGTTCAGTCTTTTCATTGATCTTCATTTTTGCTTCTTTTAAGTTAGTGGTGTTCCATTATTCCCAGTTATACATCAATGGTGGAAGAATATGTTTCTTTAAAAAATAGGATCTTTCTCCAATGAGTAGACTGGTTTCATTGAAAGTGCTGGACAATTGTTCCACTACAATCCAGATGAAGCTGGTGTTATCTAATGTGGTGCCTGCCCATTTCATTGTGCAGCTTTGATTGTACTCCAAGATGGAATCACAATGAATCACAAGGTAGGTTGCCCATTCACCTGTTGATTAGGAAAGTCCTGGGAAGTATATTAATTTCCTTTTAATGTCTGCTGCCTAGGCAACTCTGAAAAAACCCAATGTGGCTAACTTCAGTGGATTTCTCAAACCACTTAAACAAAAAGCTTTACTGATATATGCAAATGGACTTCAGGTCACAAACTCTGTATAACTGCCTATCTAATTGCTTGGCTTCCTTTAACTATTTTACATATGCTCTGTCTGCACTGTTGTTTTCATATACATATCATTAGCTCCTTTTTCCAAGGCCAGGTGAAATATGTCTTATGAATTCTGTTTTCCATTCATTTCAAGGTGAGTTATAATTTCCATTTTAAAATCCATTCAGCTCAATAACCTGACACTGAAACTAGCTTTTAACACTGATGGTTGGTTAACTAGGAATCTGGTCATGGTGTGTTTACTAATCCTTTTCTGGAGAATGAACTAGAGTGTCTCCAAAATATGGGATGGTGTCAGAAATAATGCATTAGGATGTATTTTCTTTCATTTTGCTTGCCATTTTTATCTTTTAGAAATAAATCATACTGTTGTTAAGTGTAGGGATTTTATTTTGAGCAGCTAAAAATATCTAGATGTATTAAAGGAGAAGATCTGGGCTCTCATCAATTTCTCATATCTATCTATCACCATGCCATGCTGATTCTAATGATGAGAGTCTCAATCCACATTTAATTAAGCACTTCATTTTTGCAAAAGAAAGGTCAGAAGTGTACACAAGTGCTTGAGCTAAGGATAATGCCCCTGTGGTTGTTAGCCTTGGAACAAATTCAGGGTGACTTAACGATAAATCTAAAACCAAGAAAAAACTAATTTGCTCTGTCTTTTTTCCCTTTCAGAATTTCTGTTAGAGATTATTTCTTCCCTTCTATTGCAGATTCACAATAATGCTGTCTGTCTATAGATAGTTATGAAGTCTAAAATAAAAACAGTGTAAATGAGATTGGAGAAAAACTTAGGCCAAATTTGAGAGGCAGACTATTCTATTCTCTTGGGGAAATCTGTGTTGGGGGCTACAGGGACAAATGTAAAATGGATTTTCTTATTTTTTCCATTATTTATGTTAGTTTGTGACTTGATGATTGATAACATGAAAGCAAAAGTGATAAGAAGTGACAGATATGATAGTTTTAAAAATATCAGAGAAATATTATTAATTTCAAGTAAAGGTCAACTTTCAATTCAGAATCTCAAAAGTAAGTGCTGTTTAAAATTTAATACTTTTTGTAGTGCTTGTAGTGCTTGTAGTGTAATGCTTCCTTGAAACAAACGTATCAAAGTATGTTAAAGTATTTTTTAATGTAGGCAAACTATAGATTTCAATGCCAGTTTTCTATTAAATGTTGAAGAAAGTTTTGACTTGGGTGAAAATAAAACCCAAGAAAACCACCTATAACTTACTTAGTTGATCTTTACTGATGTATTAACCTTTTTCACTGCATTAGGGATATTATAAAATGAATAATTTCTTTTAAAATACAGACTATACAAAAAGCATCATAAAATGAAGTTGGATTAAAAGTGATAGAAAAAAGAAGAAAGCAAATAATATTTTAGACAAATAATAATTAAATACCCATGAAATTGTAATTGTATTTGGGAGTCTCTTTTCAGTTTAACACATTTCATTTGTCATAAGAAAGATTTATTAGGTGTTCACTACATTCCAAGTTTTGCTCATGGCATGATCGCATACCTAAAATGTCTGGAGAATCATCAAAGAAGCTAACTGAGAAAATTAATAGCTTCAACAAAATTTTAGACTACAAAATAAATCTATAAAAATCAACAACTTTTCTATATATTACTATATATATATATATATATATATATACTAGATATATATATATATATTCTATATATATCCTGGAGAAAACTCCAGGAAGCAAAGAGAAGCTTTACTCATTTTATCTACAAAATGAGTAAAGCTTTTGGAAGTCAATTTAGCAAAATACATTCAATAACCTCTATAGATTTAATTATAAAACCCTCTTTGTAGTGATAATAATACTAATAATAAACTAAAATAGATGGGGAAAAATTCATTGCACATTGCTGGTCTATGCCAATATAATAAAAATAATCTACATCATTTAATTTAGATTTAGTGGTTTCTCAATCAAATTACCATAGTGACATTTTATAGAGCTAGATAAAATAACAACATGACACATTAGAGGAGGAGGGGAATATCAAGAATAACAAAGGAAATAATGAAAAACAAGAGGAATTAAGGAGGAATAGAACTCCTAGATGCCAAACTATATATTTATTATGTTACTAAAATTTAATATAGTAGTAATATTCAATTTACTTCAAGTTGATTTTTTAAAAATATGCAATTGGATAGACTAAATAATGACACATTCCAATTTGTTAAACTCAGTAATCTAGCATTTTATTCTGTACATGATTTTCAGATAGCCTGATATTTATTAAAATATATCTATTTGTTCTATTTTCAATGTTAACAGTTCTTAATCAGGGATAGCTTACATTTTCTTTTCTTTTTCAATCTTTTGATATTGCTTCCATATTTACTTAGTCTCAAGCAATTATTAACTTTCTTTTGTGTCATTAAATTTTGTACTTTTGTACTCAGCTGTTAATGGTTTGTCCTTCAGTTTTTATTCATTTTCTTTTTTTCCTATAGTGTTCATATTTTTATATCATTTAACTCAATTCTCTCAGATAAAGATATGATATTAAATGTATTATATATACATATCTATGCACATTATATATATATATATATATATGCACATATATATACACACAAAAGTCATTCCCCAATTAGTGGTCCAATCATATAATCAAATAGTCCCAAAAGAACTGTAAATAATTAAAAAACATATTTAAAAAAACACCTCAAATAATAATAAGAGAAATGCAAAGTTTCTGAGGTTTCACTTCATTATTATCTATTTGGTAAAGAATATTAAAAACTACATTCATAATCAGTGTTGGAGGGGTTGCTGAAAGACAGACACTAATGCATTGTAGATAGAGGAGTAAATTGGTTAAATCATTTTGGAAAGCAATTTGGAATCATATAAAGGAAGAGACTAAAGTGTCCTTTCCACTTGCCCAAAAGATTTTACTACCAGCCATCTTTCCCAGAGGTCAATGATAAAAAAAGCTCAATATATATTGTAATATTTATAATAACTTTTTTATGGTAGCGAACAACTAGAAAAAATATATGAAAAAAACAGAGGTGATATTAAATTAAACATATCAATACAATTCTATATAAAAAATCCCCTGGTTGAAAATGAAATCTAAGATGATCTAGTCCAACCCCTTCCTGAGCAATAATCTGCACTATGGCATCTCTGATAAATGGTCATCTAGCTGCTGCTGGAAGAAAGCATCTTACAATTTTATTACATTTGATCTTCTCAACAACTTTGAAGGGCAAATTTTATTATTACAAATCCCCATTTTACACATGAGAAAACTGAGACTGAAAGAGGTTAAATGGTTTTCCCAAGATCACAAAACTAGCCAGGTTTCACACTCAGGTCTTCCTGACTCAAAGACTAGCAATCTATGAACTATGCCACCTAATTTTCCTTGAAAAAAAAGGAAAGGGTGATCCTGGGTAAAAACCTGCTTAAGAGAGCAAATGATACTCCATGCTTCCTTCAGGGAGAAGAGTATTCTAAAAATGGGACACCAGGGGTGGTCATAGTTCCTATTGTCTATGAATATTAGAGGACAATAGGATAAGCTAAATTTTGAGGGTTAAACGGAAGGATCCTTCACACTGGTTTAAGCACATTATATGCATAAAAGCTTTTGTTTGCCCTCTCCTGGTTATTGCTGCATAATAATCAATGTTTGAATTTATATATATGCATGTATGTATAGACATACATATATAAATGCATAATCAATTAGGTTAAATATAAAAGAATTAAAAATAAACTTTAAAATCAATATAAAGTGAATGAACAGTATAAATAATGATAGAGAAATTCAATTCTCTACTGTCAGATATTTCTAATAAACGTAGGGAAAAATAAAAGTAGGGAAATAATACTTAAAATAGATATTTGTGCAACAGATAAAAACTGGCAAAATAAATACAAAGAAAAAAAATAAATTAAACAATCTGAGAAAAAATATATATTATTTATCTGCTTGTTATAGTTATCTTTTGGCATTCTTCCATTTATAACAAATCATAACTCAGATAACTCTAAATTAGAGCCAAAGAAGTTTAGATATTACTTCCAAAGGAAATAAATTTCCATAATGCTTTTGAGTGAGGTACATATGCCTAAGAATGTTTTTACTTCACATATTAATGTATTTTTTCTGTTTTTCTTTTATCATGAAATGAGCAGAGTCACTGTTTGAACCTCACTTGAACATCATTCATTTATACTAACTTGATTTTATCAAAAATTACAGTCAAGGGAAAATTTCAAATATAAATTGTCAAACATTGTTTTACTTTTAAATAACCTAAAATGTGATAAAAACTCATGGAAATTTGCTTTAAAAACAATTATCATTCTTAATCACTTATTTCTTTCCATTCTTTCCAATGTTATTTTCACAGTACAGAGTAGATATTTCTGTCACTATTTTAGTGATCTTAGTGCTGAAATTAAAAAAAAAAAACACTGCTTTTTTTAAAACAACACATTTTCTTTCATTTTAAATTCTAAAATTCCTACCTTTTTAAGCTGTATATCTTAATATTTCAAAATAATTTAACAAAACACATGCACTCTCCCCAGCCGCCAGTGGGGGTGAAAACCCCCCAAAACATTGCAGTCATCAGTTGATTATTGAATTGTTCAATATTTAAATAAATCTTCTTCAGAAAATCAGCTGCCTATAAAGTCCTAAGTGTAAGTGATTTTATCACCCCTTACTTTTATCAGAATGTTCATAAAAAATGATTTCTCAGATACAAACTATTTTCTTTTACATGAACTTCAGAGGATAGTAACAGCTTTTTTGCAGGGTGTCCCAAAAGTATTTGAGCATTGTAAGTTTCTAAAAATTTCAAGCTATTAAAGCTTAAATTTTTCTTTAAGACTTTTGGGACAACCTGTATATACTCTTAATGACAGAACTGATGAAGAAATTTTAAAAAACTCTGGAAACTGTCTTATTCATATGCATGCAATGTTTATGTGTGTACAAACATCATTCGAAAGTAGAATATTACTGGAGAACAAAGAATCTGAATTTTTTATCTTTCCCATTTTGCTGATTGCTTTGCCAACATGTCCAGATTTGCTTTATGGTAATTAAAAAGACAAAACAAAAACACTTCACTAATTAACCAGTTTCAATGTCATGTTATAATTCCCTCTTCCAAACTTTGAGGAAAAACAATTCACATAGCCTTGGTATCTCTTTTGGCTCACTGTTCTCAGTTTTCTAAATCTTCTGCAGTCTGCCTTCCTACCTCATCACTTTACTGATATTTTTCTTTCTAGATGAGTTGGAACTAAACCAGGACAGAGTCAGTGCAGACATAGAGTTACACAAGTATATTACCTCGTACCTGAATTACTTCAGTAGTTAATATAAGACTCACAATAAACCTAATTACCTCAAGTCTTTCCCAACTCCAATCAATCATCCTCACAGCTACCAAAATGATTTTTTCTAAACACGTTACCCTTCTACTCAATAAATTCTAACATTTCCCTGTTACTTCTAGGATAAAAAAACAAAAACAAAAATCTATTTAATTTTCCTATTGAAGTTTTCTAAGACCTGTCTCACTTTTTTAACCCTCTCAGGCCTTCTTATACATTATTCTCTGCCATTCATTCCATTCAGTTATACCAGTCAAATTTCTGGTCTTCACACATAATTCTATGGCTCTTACCTACATGCCTTTTCATGGGCTGCCTATTTCCCATGTCTCTGCTTGTTCTCTCTGCCTCCTGGAGCCCTTCATTTAGCTCCAAGATTTAGATCAGAAATTAGTTCTGAAGATCTCTTCTGGTTATTCTTCCTCTCCTCATTTCCACTTGCACCAGCTGCCATTCCCTTCCTATAAAAAGTTACTTTGCCTATTTTGTGTGGGTCATATATATTTAAATATGTTTATGCTATCCCATCTTTAGAACATAAATTCCTTGATGATAGGCACCATTTCAGTTCTGACTCGGGAAAATTCTAATAAGCATATTACCTGACATGTATAGGCAATTAATAACTGGATACTGCTTGCTCACTTTATTGGATATTCTAACTATAATAGTTACATTAAATTGAGTTTTTGTTCCTTTTAAGGCTATTTAGCATGAATAAACACATTAAATACTTCACATTTGTAAAATGCTTTGCCTTCTCTCTCTGGAATTCTCTCATACTTGGATTTTATTCATGCTACAATATCCTTCTGCCATCTTGGACACCATCTCCATTTATTGAATTCCATTGGCCCTCCATTTTGGGGACAGGCATGAAGCATTCATGCTTCTTTTCTTTCCGTGGTATGCTTCCATCACAAAGAATTTTGCTCCTGGGGAACCATCCCTTCCCTTCAACATCTTTTAACATTTTTTTTTTATCTTTAACATTTTTTATCTCCAATAGACCATTAGAAGGTAGTGGTTGTCTTTCTGTTTTCTTTTTTTATTTGAATCCCCAAATCTTAACAATGTCTGGTATATTTAATAAATCACCAATGCCTACTTACCTATTGATTACTTTCCTTATTGTTGGTAATATAAGTTGTACCATTCTCAATTTATAAACATAGAGTTGGAATGGATTTCAATGGTCATCTTTTGTAACATTTTCATTTTATAAAGTCAGAAACTGATGCCCATAGAGGATGTCAATTGCCTAAGGTCACATAGGAAGTAAGAACCAAAAGTTAGATATGCACACAAAACCTCTGAATAGTCAGTATCCTTTCTGCTATATCATGCGGCCACTCATAGTTTGATCTTCAATCTAAGTATTATGATTCTGAGGATAGTACTTTCCCCCGTAAAGATAATTTTAGCATTGTGACATAAACTATATTTAATTATTGGTTGCCATGGGATATCCCAAATAATAAAATACCCAAGTCAGCTGGAAATTATGATGATTTTAATTACTATAGAGGGAAGGAATTAAGGAGAAGAGAGAGAGAAAAGAGTTAATTTAAACTCCTCTGGCTCAGGCTGAGCCAAGCAGGAGTTAAAGGCCTTGGCAAAGGGGCCTCCCCTGAGTGCCAAGGAAAAAGGAAGTCAGTCTTATAACTTACCACGAGACCATCTCAAGGAAGCTGTCTGAGGGAGCTCCTCCAGGCTGAGATCCAGGAGAGAACTGGTTCCCAGGCCTGCTCACAGGAAATCACCAGCCAGATCCATCTCTCCAGGGAAAAAGAGTGAAGAGAGGAAGTGATGCTCCATATAGAGATGATTTTACATCAATTTCCTGTGTCTTATCTGTACCAATGGTAGCTTAGCTTGACTTAGGACAGCCCAGGGATCTGTCAGCTGTTTCTGCACATTTCTATCAAAGGCCATCCTCAAATCACATAATGAAGTATTACTGATTGAGTTCTAAAAATATTAGTGAATGCCTGAAGAACATATCATAATAACACTCTCTTTCCCTGTTCCTTTAACACTTATTGGCTCAAATCTCCCTTTTTGTTGCTTCTGAAATCACCCAAGGTTAATCACTAGGCAGGTCTCCAGAAAAAGTAAATAAATAAAAAATCATCAAAGTAGATGACTTACAAGGTTTTGCTCATTATTGTCTTTGCAAAATCTCTCAATACTCTTTATTTCCCTTTGATACACATCACAGAAGAGTGAAATTGCACATTTCTGCTTGAAGAAATGGCTATTAGCTCATAATTGTCTTTATTCAGAATTATTTGACCAGAATTGTCTCACTATTACCACCAGCAAAAGAGAATATGATCTGCCATTTTTATGCCAGGAAGCAAATTCAGTTCCCTTGGGATTACAATTTCATTTGGAACTGGCAAGTCATGAATTTTTATTTCATGGGAAAGGGATTGAAGGAGGCTTGAGAAAAAAAAATCCTAAACAAGTTGGGCTTTGACAAATCTTGCCTAGATTATTCCCTAGGTTTGATTTAATTTAATTAGATATTTTATATTTTCCTTTAAATATAAACACGGCTGCAAATCAAGAGGAAAAGACTTGCTCTTATGCGTGTATATTTGTACACATGAACATATGTGTGTGTCTGTGATTGAATATAAGGTATTTCTGATTTTCTTCATATCCTTTTGGGCAATTCCTGAAGAACTAGTGTTCCAGATGTATACTTTTGGTGAAGGTTAGTTTTGTCTGCTAATGATTGACAACCATCTTATACACATGCCCCAGGTGATGCTGGTTGTTCTAATTAAATTCATTACTGTTTATGAAAAAAAATTAAGCATGGGCATCAGCATGTGTTTTATAGTAGTGTTTTCATATATAAAGGAATAAAATTATTCCTCAAAACACATTTGGTGTGGTTATTCAATATGAAATTCAGGAAATTGATGAAGTCTTGAATTATGACTCCTCAACTTTTCATTTCTCTCTTTAAACACTTCCTTAGAGAATTTCTCTATAGACTCTTATAAAACAAAATAAAAACTTTGATAAAAACACCAATACAACTCTCTCATGAAGTACATTCTTTGGAAAATATTTTGTTTCTAGATTGTCTAAATAGAGCAATATGCTTTAGAACTTGGACAATATGACCCTAAACATTGCTATACTTGGCCAAGGTTGATTTCTCACTTTAACTTTATTTCCAGTACTTCAGCCATATGAACATATATATATATATATATATATATATATATATATATATGTTAAGGGATGGAGAAGAAGAATATGTCACATTTCCTCTACAGTTGAATTATTGTCCACATGCCTCATCTTATGATTCTCTCTGGATACTACTCATCTGGTCCCACCACAAATTATCCCTCCCTAGGGGCTACTTACACTCCAATAAACTCATTTCTAGAATGATTAAACCCCCAAAATATGTGCTCCACCCCAGTGGTGTCAAATTCAGGACCACCAGAGAGCATGTGACCCAAAACACCTCAAGCAAAGCCCAAACCAAACAAAAACATAATTGGAAAATCTTTGTAAAATTATATCTATGTATACCTATGTATATAATGAAATATAGATAGTATTACATTTTGAAACTAAGTTGGCATTCTGCCATCATGGATCCCAATGTATGATTTAGTTGTCCTTGTTTTTATTTAAGTATGAAATCACTGCTCTATACCCCTTCTTCACCCTCTACTCCATCTTTCCTTCAAAACAGCTATAGTGAACCTTGGTTCTAAAGTCAGATAATCTGGGCTCAAATCTACCCTAGAAAATTTAATATGTCATATTGGGCAAATTGTTTTGCCCACTAATAATGAATATATCACACATGTATTTTGTTGCTTTAACAATTCCCTTTGTTTCTCTAAAATTTTCATATTGGTTATTTCTTATGGCATAGTAATATTCCTATTCAATTCCCAAACCTTGGGCACATATTTTATTTCCAAATTTTTATCACAATGAATATTTCTTGGAATGTTTCTCTACCTTTGGGTCTTTTTTTTGCTGTCAATAACCTCTTTGAAACACACTTCTACAAGTGGAATCTCTGAGTTAAAGAATATGAATAATTTTAGCAATTTGTCTTCCATAGCTCCTAAATGTTTAACAGAATAGTTGAATGAATTTACAGTGCCCAGCTGCCTTGTAAGTAGGTCTCAGAAGGGACACTGGGTGCTCAAAACTATTCATTGTTCTATGAGAAATATCGTGCAAACCATAAGCTTTTTTGAATAATGCTTTACTAGTATTACTTGAACAAATAAGAGAGAGCAATTCAAATGTCTGTCTTCCCTACTTTTTACCTCCCTCCAAAGCTTTAAATATAGTATATTTGATATCACATTGTATATTTGATATCACAGTATTGTTATTTTTGTTGTTTTTAGATTGCATTAGTGAGCCGCTGGGTAGCATAGTAGGTAAGATTGCTGGAGGAAGAATCCAGAAGACCAGGAGCTCAGAAGGTATGAGTTTAAGTCAAGCCTCAGACACTAGATATGTGACTCCATGCAAATTATTTTCCCTTTCTCTCAGTTTCCTCATCTGCAAAATGAAAAATAATAATAGAATTTACCTCAGAGTGTAGATGTGAGGATAAAATGAAATAAATTATGTATAACACTTTGCAAACATTTAGACACGATAAGAATGCTCACTATTATTATTCCTTTGGTTATTGGAATTTTTTTCAGGTATTTATTGAAAGCTTGCTTTTCTTCATTTGAAGACTTTTGATCAGATCCTCTGGCCATTTAGTTGGAGAATAGATCATAATCAGCCTGGGACCTAAATCGATTTATATGACTATCATTGGTAGAGAAGAATTACTCAAGGGGAGAAGGGTTGAGAACTTGAGAGAATAAATATTCTCTCATTTCTTCTAGCTTCCAATTTCATGAAAGGAGGCAAGAGGTGACCTTAAAAATTTAAAGAAAAATGAAAAACCCTATTTCAACAAATATAATTATCTATCCATCTATCTATCTATGTATGTATCTATATTTCTATCATCTATCTTTCAAACTTTTTCTATATATATATATTATCTATCTCTCTAGCTATAATATCTGTCCCTCTCTATCATCTGCCTATCATCTCTCTCTATCTCTATCCTAAATATATTGAAGAAACATTATTCTGAAAAGTATTCTATAAGATTTACCAAACTGTCAAAGAGGACCATGTTACAAAACCAAATCAAAACATAACAAAAATATTTAAGAACTCTTAATCCAGAAGCAGAGGTGTAGATGAACTCACTGATCCATCCCCTATCCTCAAATAGCCCTCAGACAAGTTCCTAACCTGAGTGCATTAATTTCCCAACAGTGGGGTGCTACAGTTTGTGGAGGTTCAATTCAAAAGTAGCTATTCCTTTTGGAGAGAGGAAGGAAGAATGGTAAAAGTCTACACTGTATAAATATTAGCTGTGTCCTCTGGGTAAGTCACTTGACCTTAACTTCCCAGTGCAACAGATATATTTCAGAGACTATACATTTCCAGTAGTTGCTAAGGTTTTTATTTTATAGGGAGTTGATTTGTTGGGAGTCCCTTGTGCCAATTAAATGCCAATAAAATAAACAAACAAAATTTCTCCTAACCCATTTGAAGATGGGGAAAAGATGACAACTTTTTTTTCCTTCCAGTCCACATCTTCTTAAAACTATTTTTGTTAAAGCATTTTTTTGGGGGAGAAGAGAGAATGTCAGTTTTGCTCTTTTATAATGTAAGTGTGTTCATAAATATTTCTGTTCCCCATAATGAAGAAACATCTAACCTTCCATTCTCTTGTTTGTTTGTTTTTTATAGTGTGACTTTTTACAAACAAATTTTGTTTTACTTATTTGAGATTCACTTTGCTAAGTTTTATAAGACGAACGCAGGGGCAGCTAAGTGGCTCAGTGGATAGAGAGTCAGTCCTGGGGATGGGAGGTCCTGGATTCAAATCTGGTTCAGACACTTCCCAGTTTGGTGACCCTAGACAAATAACTTAATCCCCAAAGTATAGCCCTTACTGCACTTCTGTCTTGGAACTGAAACTTACTGTTAATTCTAAAACAGAAGGTAAGTGCTTAAAAAAAAAAAAACTAACTAAACTAAACTAAACTAAAAACTAAGATCCATAGACAAGTGATTAGAGTGTTAGCCTTGGAATTAGAAAGATCTGACCTATAATCCAACCTCTGATCCTTCCTAGCTTTATGACTGTACAATACATTTAACCTCTGTAATTCAAGCAACTCTCATCTCAAGGTAACAGGTAAGCATTGTGATTTCTGGAGGTAGATGGATTCCCCATAACAGGAATTCTCCAAGCTGATGAAATTGTAGACCCTTTGCACACTGACACATGATATAAGATGCTGCTTTTAAAAAAATAAAATGTATTTCTTCACTGACTGCATTACCAATTTTGCCAGAAATCCTTCTTGAATGAGGAGTTCCTTCCCCAGTAATTTGCATTATTGAGCTTATTAAATACTAGAAGTATATACATATACGTTATATTCTAGATCATGCTTGTATCATGTAGTACATTAATGAACTTCTCTCTCTCTCTTTTTTAAAATCTAGACCCAGTTTACTTTAAAATAGCTATTTTTAGTACAGTTTATTACTTGGTAGTGCCAAGCCTCTCTTCTATCACCTGTTATATTGCTTGCTATTCTTGCTCTTCAAATGAATATTATTATTGTTTTATCTATGATTATGCAGTATTCCTCTGGTAATTTGATCAGTAGAAAACTAAATCTGCAGAGTAATTATAATTGTGTCAGTTTTACTATGTTGACAGAAAAGTCATGGACATTAATTAACTGGCCAATTATTTAGGCCTTTTATTTCTGCAAAAATTGTTTTGTAGTTGTAGTAATATGTCCTACACAAGTCTTAGTAGTTTAATTATCAGCTCTTTAATCCTTTATGGCATCACAATGGACTTTTCTTTTACTACTTCTTGCTCATGCATTTTATTAATATAATACAGACAAATTGATGACTTTTGAACATTTATTTTATTTCCTCCCATACTACTGAAGTTACTAAACATCTTGATTTATTTTTTGCTAATTTTTTAGAGTTCTTATATGTAAATTATTATATCATCTGCAAATAGACATAATTTCCCTTCCTCTTTGCCTCTACTCAAACTGCCATTTCTTTTATTTATTTCCCAATTAGCATTTCTAGTACTTTGTGCAGTAATAGTTAAGACAGCGAATATTCTTACTTTATCATCTTATTGGTAAAATTTCCAGTTTTTCTTCCATTTAAATACAACTAACTCTTGGTTTAAATAAATTCTTTTGAATATAGTAATGGAATTTCCTTTTATTCTTGTGCCTTTTGGCTTTGTTAGCATAAAAGTATTTCATTTTATCTAAGAATTTTTGTTTCTAGTTTTAATTATATTCCAAATTCAGAATGCTGGGCCTAGATTCAGGAAGACTTGAGTTCAAATGGGGTCTTATACACTTATTAGTTCTGTAATCCTGGACAAGTAATTTAATCTCATTTGCCTGAGTTTCTCATCTGTAAAATGAGCTGGAGAAGGAAATGGCAAACCACCCCCAAATATTTGCAAAGGAAACCCCAAATGGGGCCATGCAGTGCCAGACACAACTGAAATGGCTGAAAAGTGATATATTATATCTGTCTTACCTATTTTGAAACATCTGTAAGTTTGTTAAAAATCTAAATGGGTTATAGCACATTTTAAAATACACTTCTATAGTATTTTTGTTATTAGTTTATTTGATATTTTTCATCAATTATCAGTGATATTTGTGTCTGTCATGTTTTATTTTTTCTTGGTTTAAGTATTTGAACTTTATATTTCTTTAATAATTAATTTAAGATATTTTCTCGGTATGGTTTTACCAAAAGTTCATTAACCTAGTCCATTTGTTTCTTAAATGTTTGATGACTCAATTTGGACTAGAGTTCTGACACTCTTCTCCATCCCCATGAAATTCATTTATTATTTCCTTTATTTATCTTTCTGAGTCAATTAATAAAAACTCATTAAGCACTCACTATGTTAAAAGAATTATACTAAGCCCCACAAATACAAAGAGCTCAGAGTTGAATAGGAGGTAAAATATGAAAACAACTACATACAAATTAACTACATATAAGATAATTTGGAATTATTTTCAGAGGAAAAGCACTGGCATTAAGCGGGATTAGGAAAGGCTTCTTGTATAAGGTGATAGTTTAGACAGGACTTGACAGAATCCAGAGAATCCAGGTGGAGATGAAGAGGGAAAGTGTTTAAATATGGGGTGTGCTCAGTGAAAATTCTCATAGTCCAGAAATGGAGGGTCTTCTTCAAGGTACAATAGGAACTCATTTTACACAAACTCAATTATACAAATTTAGGTATACACAATTGGAAATCAAAAAAGCAAAGGTAGAAAAATACATAAAAGTGTTTAATTATGTACCATATTCCCAAGTGTCATAAAGTCTCACAACAATTTGAGCAATCACATTCATTTTGTCTCTGAGAAGCATTTGTTTGTCATTACTTTGTTTTCACCAAATATTCACTCTAGAATCAATCAGTCTTTGCCTGGAGTTCCCAGTTGCAGCAAATTATGTCCATGATAGAGCAGCACTTCTCTTTGTATCAGATGGTTTAAAGTTATTAATAGTGACCCCAAAGTACAAGATTAATGATGTCAGTAGCTCTGATAAGTCTAAGAAAAATCATAAAATGCCTTGGTGTGTTCATAAAGAAATACTTATTATTAAATAATGAGATCTGTTTTTATGAACAATTTTCAACTTCAGTGAAAGGTCTTACAACATATTGGTTGGGTAAAATGAGGTCCTACTGTAGAGCAAGGTGGTCAGTGTCAGTAGGTTTAAAAAGAATAGAAAAAGGATGTATGGCAAATATGAAGGGCTTTGAATGCCAGATAATTTCAGATTTGATCCAAGAGGTGATAGGGAGCCATTAGAGTATATTCTGTGTGTGTGTGTGTGTGTGTGTGTGTGTGTGTGTGTGTGTGTGTGTGTTTTGGGGGAAGCTGGTCAGGCATGCACTTTAAGAAGATCATTTTGATACTAAGTGGAGAATGGACTGGAGTGAGGAGAGATTTTGATATAGGGAGAGCAGCCAGGAGGCTACTGCAGTAATCCAGGCATCCAGCAACGAGGTTCTGCAGTACACTGGTGACAGATGTTAGGAGAGGAGAGCATACGTGAGAGATGTTACAAAAACAACATATGAAGGATTTGTAGCAGATTGGGGTTGGGGAATGAGCAAGAGTTTGGCGTCAAGGATAAACTCCAGGTTTTGAGCCGGTAACTAGAAGGATAGTGGTACCTCGTTAGTAAAAGGGAAGGAGGGAAGATTTGGAATTTCAGTTTTGCATGCTTTCGAACACCTTGCATTCTCAGGGGTGGAGAGCATGAACAATGTCTACTCATAGATGTACAACACAAGTAATTTTAGGATAGAAGAGCACAGGTAATTGGATTATTCAGAGAAAACAATACCTAAGTTCAAGCTTAAAAAATACAAATATTCTGAATTTCTCTCTAGGCTTGGGTGAAGGCTTGTGCTGCTGAACAGAGGCATCAAGCAGAAAGTCAAGGTTCTTCTTTGGATGCTGTATAACCTCAGATAGTAGAGAACCATTATTTTTTTAAATATCAGAATTGTCAGTGACTTAATGAGCAATGGATAGGTATATCATAGACATCATAAAGTGACAGAATATTACCACAAATGACTTGCACATAAGAAGTGATTTAAAAGATATTTTCAGGTATGCTCATGATCAGAAAGGGGAATCTATCAGTCAGTTAGAGAAGAAGATGGTTGACAAGTGCATGGCTTAAGTACAATATTAGTATCTATAAAATGTTATAGAATAAAAACTAGTAGATTGGGTAGGTTGACTCTTTATGTGTATGTGTATAGATATAGATATTGATATAGATATATTATGTATAATTAGAATCTGTTGCCCTAAAAATTATGATTCTCAGAAAAACTATGATCCCCAGCAAAACCAATTCTCAGAACCCCACTCACTTTCTGTCATTATGTGCTGAGGTAGACAGGATATAAATTGGGTTGAGGTCCCTCTCTCTGGCTCTTTCCTTCCTGTCCCTGCTGGGGACATTTTGAGCTGGGAAATTTGAGCAGGTAGAAAAAAAAAACTTAGGTATGTGGTTCTATTTTGTCAGATAATAAACTTTATAAAAAGAATACTTGAAATATTGGACATTAATTTTAAATCCTACATTTATTACACATTTATGCATATATACATACAGACTCAAACTATATATAGAAAGTCATATCTCTGTCTCTATCCATCCTTCTTCCTGTTTCTGTCCATCTTTTTGTCTGTCCTTCTATCCATCTATCCCTCTAAATATCTATATATGTATCTCTCTCCATCTCTCCATCTCCCTCCATCTATCTATCTATCTATCTATCTATCTATCTATCTATCTATCTATCTATCTATCTATCTATCTATCTACCTATCTTTCTATATGAGAGTTTTGTTTCTCTTTCCCAATGAAAGGGGAAGCAGGAGTCAGGAGGTAGAAAAAAGAAATACTTGTTAATAGAGAAAATTTTAAGTAAAAAAAAAAAGAAGAAGAACATCATGGCAAGAATACCTCAAGATGAAAAACAAAGGATCGATGATGGACGTCACTGGAGAAGGCTCACATACAGATGAGATCATGGGTCTATCATAATCTTTATGTGATTTGATCATTTTTCACTCAGGCACACTTACTCAAGACCTCAAGGAATTTGGTGTTGGTTTTTTTTTTCCATCTTGCCTTTCTTTCTGGGGTAACATCAATTAAGAATATAAGAGGACAAAGCAACTGTGAATTACCTGATACTCAGAGGTGTTCAAGGCATCTGGAATCTGAATATAAATGATGTCTGTTGAGGAGGGAAAGAATAGTTACTGCTGCCTAAGGGAAACTGGTTTCAAGGTGTTGAAAAGCTGTGGAATGCAAACTGATTGGGTAAAGTCTTGAACTGCTAGACACAGTACAAGGTAGGGCCAAAAACAAGGGCCTGTGGAAAATATGTTGAATTCTTTAATTGACTCTCTCTTTGGAATTCTGAAGGCAACAGACTTGGAATCACATCATTCTCAGCTCAGACTATGTCTGGTTTGCATGTGTGTTGCTCACCTTAAACAGCATTACAACACTTATTTTCTTTCATTTGATAAGCTACAAGTAAGATTTTTGTCCCTTTTGCTTAAAATTTAAAATAAAGGTCTTTTGTTTGCACAGATAATCTGATATTTTACATTATTAAAGAAATGGTAGAATTATTCTTAGATTCCTTGGCAACAAAACTACTGAAGAAATGTTTGAACAAACAACTAGAGGATGGACATAGGTCCACCTAGGGATATTTGAAGCACTGAATTTTTTATGACATTTTGAATCTGTAGCATGTCTTCAGAAAAAGTAACATTCAACATTGTTTAATAACTTGCATATATCAGGCATGCATAACTATAATTTGGAAGGACAAAGTCAATAATTCATAAACATTTACTAAGTGCTTAATATCTGACAAATAATAGCACAATGATAATCAAAATATTTACATGCATAGGAGCAATTCAAAAGATAGCAATTTGATCTCACAGAATAAATATTTGAATGATGGTCCAGAGACAAAGGTTTCAGTGTCCACTCTAACTCTGACTTAGTTATGTGACTTGAAAATACTTTGGAATCAATATCTTGGAGCTTCATTTTCTTCTTCCTGGGTCCAGCCCAGAACCCTAATGCCAGTGCCACAGAAATGCTAATATCACTGGGATCACCAGATTTTCAGACTTTCAGTCTGGCTCCTCAAATCATAATCAAGAGGAATAACCCTTGTGGAGCAGTTATCCTTATCTCTCCCTATAATTGCTGACTAGCAACTCCAAAAAAAGTAGTTAACTCAATGACACAGGAACATTTGAACCTCCCAGATTAATCATAGTGCAGGAAAGCAAACTATGTGGAGATGTGACCAGGCTCAGCTTGTATTACATCCTATCAGCAGCTTGGTTACTAAAGACCTGTAAAAGGATGGTCTAGCCATAAGTCTTTGATGTTCTCAAGTAGTTCAACATCAGAAACTCATATAACTTTATTACTAGAAATGGTATTAAAGAACGATTTCCACCAGCTTTGGTGTTTCACCCTAAGTATCACAGGGTTTTTCCAAGTCAAGTCAAGAAGTCAACAAGCATGTAATAAACACCCATTATGTGTCAGCTTGTGAACTGACCACTGGGGAAACAAAAGCAAAAAAGAAATAACATATTTCCTGCTCTTAATGAGTCCATAGTCTAATGGAGGTGATACCACATAAACAATGATTTATAAGCAAAATATGTACATACTAGATTAGAGATTATCTCAGAGGGAAGGTACTAAGATTAAGAATGATTGAGAAAATGTTCTTGTATTTGAAAGACAAAGGAATCTGAGGGAGCCAAGAAGCAGACATGAGAAAGGAGAGGGTTGCAGGCATTGAGGACAGCTAGCAATGTGAAGCTGAAATCTCCTATAGAAATTGTCTCTTATTAGAATTTAAGATCTCTGAGAGCAAATTCTCTTGCTTTGCATATATTAAATCTTTAATAAAAGTTATTTTCCCCTCCTTTTTCATTCACTTATTCATTCATTCATCATTTATTAATAGCTCACCAAATGTCATTATTTTGAAGAGGATTGCATCTGAGTAGGCAATTAAAAAAGTCTTGAGATTTAATTTGTTTTAGTCTTTTATGATTAAAAAAGGGTCAATAAAAATAGCAATCATGTTCCTAAAAAAGGAAAATAGAGTAAATTGTCTTTCTTTCCTTTCAAATACTCTTTCATGACCTCGTTATGATAGAAATCCAGTCCAGGCAAGACTGTTGCCCTAAAATGACTAACCCTATATGGGTGAGAGATGGTGGTTGCAATCTATCTTCCAAGCCAGACAGGCTAATATCTGTTCTCCCCAACCCCTTTACCCCTTTTGCTCCTTCTACTTTGGATTGCAAAAATTAAATAAGCTAGAGAATTAAACCCCCCATTTCCTACAAATGCTTCCCAATCAGGATTTAGTTAAGAAGCTAGGGCTTCACTAGAGGGTTAGCCTTTTTACTTGTTGTTTACAGGCTGTCATTTTGGTGAACAGGACTCGGAGGCCCAGAGCTGTCACAAGGCTTTCAAATGTAAAGGCTCTGACAAGTAATCTTGTTGTATGATAACTTTTATCTATTCCCTACTGTCTTGGAAAGTCAGGGGCTTCTTCACAGCTTAGGATGCCTTCTGGGAGGAAACTGAGACCTTCTGAAATCAATCTTGGTTCAGCTCTGTTGAATCAAATCTGAGGAGGAAGGAGTGGCAGTAGCTACCAGAATTCATTAATCCTTTTCAATATCACTGTCAGGGAAAAGATTCCTCATAAAAATACCATTCCCATGGAATATTTGTAGGAGGAGGAATTGGTCTCTGGATACAACATTTGCTGAGATCTGGATGATTGGGGGGGGGCGCAACTTATTCAACTGCCCGGATACTTTCATTATTTCTGAAAGCTGTGTGACTAAGAGACAAACAGCACCTGGGGTGTTTAAAGGGAGGACTTTGAAAAAAAGAGGTGGGGGACCTTACCTGAAAGAGGTAGGTCATAATTCAAAAGAGCTGATGAAAGTGAGAACATTAATTTTCTCCTACTCTCCAGGAGCAAGACCTGGTGGGTATCTAAAAGCTTCCTAAAGCTAGAATGTCTCCAAGTAATTGCCTACATTAAGCAATTTTGTGTGCTTATAGCTAGAAAAGTAGCTTTCTACAAATGGGTCCATATCATGACACTCAGGTGTTCTCATCAGTTTTCCAAATTATATTTGTGTAGATTATTGACAGTGGCACACCTCATGCTCCTTTATGTAGTAACCACACAGAGAATTATTTCAGTCAAAGTTTTAGAACTCAGATAGTATTTTGAGAGTAAGCCTTATAGTTGATTTTATTTTACCTACTGACATTGGCAGCTAACGAAAAAAAAAAAAACACTTTTCTTCTAATAATATTTCCAATCTGGGAGAATAACCAAGACATTGGCTGAGGGATGTGGGGGTACTGATGAAGAAGATGGGAGGGAGGATGAGAAGGAGAGAGAAAGGAAGGGAGGGAGAGAGAGACAGAGAGATAGAGACATAGAGACAGACACACACAGAGATGAAGAGAGAGATGGCAAGAGAGAGGGAGAGAAAGAGAGAGAGAGAATAAAGTGTTTGTTGATGATGTAAAGAATGCTGACAACATAAACAAAGCCTTATTTTATCTGATCCTCTGAGTAAATTTGATTTGGAAAAAAAGTCAGGGCATAGAAAATAACCAGATGTCATTTTGATGGTCACTTTTCTAAGCACAGATATCTTACTTATATGGTTATTTCCATCTTGTACCTATAATTTGTAATTTCAAAAATAGCTCACTTAGGTATCAAATCTCTGAGGCATAGTGCATGGAGTAACTTTATTGACATTGTAAGTCACATGGAAGCATATATTCATTTCTCTTTTTTGAACCTCCAATTATCAATAAATAAAAGAAATAACTTCAGCTATTCTGGTGGATCTGCAATATCATCAAAGTGTGTCCTGCCCCCAATGATGAAGAATGTAGCTCATACATTTTCACCCATTTTAGGTGTTTGTGTCTATGACCTCCTAAAAATTACCTTTAGTCCTCTTGATTTTATAAGAATCTTAATAAAATATGTAGGATATCTATTAGTTATCTCTTGATTTCATTACCTGATTAGTCCATCATTTCCTCTGGTTATATATATTTGTGCTATTTAAACAATTGTGACTCTATACTAAATTTTCATAATAATCTTTTTACTCCTACTTATCTCATATTCCTTTAACACTGAAGTTTAGAAAGAATTTTCTTCATTTTAAACTTTTATAGGTGGGGTGGTGGGAGGAAGAACTAATTTTATCATTTCAGTTTTCATAATTAAAAAGAAACTAACTCAGACACAGGGAGACTTTAGTTGCTTTCTTAATACAAGTGAAGGGAGAAGTCAGTGCTCTTGCCCAAGTTACTGTAACTTCAAATCTCATAATCTATATCCTATATAGTAAAACCTTTCACGCTAATTATTTTTTCCATATATCTCTAAAGATGAGCCTTTACTGTATTCCATTTGGGACAAATGAAAATATATTGTTAAAAGAAGTCATTTTTTTGAGTTCTTTCTAATTGACAAGTTAATTTGCACACAAACACATATGGACAGAACACGTTTGTCATTTATCAGCAAAATATGAATTTATATTATGATTTTACCTTATTTTAGAAATTTGTCTTTATCTCTATGCATCTGAATCTGGTGGATGACATGGGTAGAGATGAACTAATATATAGGTAGAATGATTTATGGCAATAAATAGATGTTGCAATAAAGAGTTATATCATCCAGTTTTTAGATTCTGATTGAGCCCTAGCTTCATTCTGCAATAGTATTTAAGAATGTGAAACAGTTTAAGAATAAACAAATCTTGTGCATTCTATTGATCTTGGAAATTGGAATTTCCAATGCATTTATATATACATGATATATTTATTTTCCTTTCTCAAACACACACACATATATATGTATATACACATACATACACATAAACACAGAGTCTATGCTGAGAAATCAAGATGCCAGAGATTTTTATGTTATGAGGAACATCCAGGTTCTCTGTTGCTTATCAGGTTTGCAGATGATAAATTGCTTTAGGAAAGAAAAGTTAGTATGTTGGATAACAGAATCAAGATTTCAAATGATTTTTCATGCACCAAAATGCTAACACTAACATTCTGAAATCAGCTAGTAGTAAATGTGAAATTCTGTACATTGATTTGAAAATCAACCACATGAAGCCAAGAGGCAAAAGACTTACTTAATGAAGTCTGTGCAGGTATGTGATATGGTGATTTCTAGATTCAGAGTCAGGAATACTTGTATCCTTATTCAGACCCTCATTTAGATGTGTGAGCCTGGGGGAGTCACCTAATTTCCACTGGCCTTTATTTCCTCATCACTCCCTTTCAGTATTGAATGATGCTATGAATCAAAACAACTGGACCATGCTTAATCGGCAGCTCAGATCAGCCTGGATAATTAAACAAAACAAAACTAAATAGCCATACTTTTCTACCTAAGAGAAGCAGAACTATATAATGCATAGAAAGCTGGACTTGGAATCAATACGATTTGGGTTTTGTTCTTGCTTCAATTACTAGTTAATAGCCTTTCTTTTCATTAGTCAGTGCATTATTTTGATTACTGTAATCCACATCAAGTCTCAAGATTCTACTATCATTTTTAAATATAGAAAAGAGGCTGAATGATGGATCAGGTCAGTATCATTATTATGTGTCACCTTATTGTTGTTATTACTAAGTCTAAGATCAGCATTGGACATCCAAAGTTCCTAATCTAACTCAGAAGTCTGGATACTCCTCCAGGTGACTTTTAGCTGTTGGCTTGGTTCCTAAGTTAAATATGTGATCAGTTCTGGGTGTCTTGTCATGGATCCTGAAATACCCTGTTCCACAGTTTCTGACCTGATCACTTGCCCACATGCTGAATATATGATCTTCATAAGGAAAGGTGGCCCATTGAGGTTTTTTTCCTCTATTTCTCAATCACAACTTGGCTCAGTTCTAATCTTACATCTTTGTTGGCTTATTTGTGAGGGGAACTGGGCTATACTGCTTCCTCTTGCTCTTACATCTTGTCTCTTCATTCCAGACTTTAGAAAAAATCACTTTGGTGTCTGATTTGCAGCAGGGAAATAAAATGAAAGTCTATAGAATCTTTCCAATGTTTATTATGTATCTACTTTTTGTACTTTATGCTGGTAAAGTGGATATAAGGACAAAAAGGAAATGTTCTCTTCCCATAAGGAGCTCATAATGTATTGAGTACATATAGGAAAATAATAAAACCAAGGATATGTGAAATTATAGAAAGCTAATTAAAATGGGAGAGATTATCAGCTGCTATGATAGTGGTCTTCAGATATCTTCATGTTTATCACTTGGAAAAGAGATTAACCTAATTCAGTGTTGTAACTAATAACTCCCATTTAGAGTGATGGATAGTTGCAAAACATTTAACGTAAACTATCTCTTGATCCTTTGATGATCAAGAAGTAAAGAAACAGTAGAAAAAGTCAAGAGAAAAAAAAAACTTTAATAAAGAAAAAATAACCTTCCCTCTGGACAAAAGCCCAGCTCTCCCTCCACTCTGCAGCATCCCATCCTGAGTCTGAATTCAAAGGTCCCTCCTCAGTTCGGGATTGGTCCTTATATAGACAAATCACATGCCAGGAAGTAGGAGGAGTGGTCCTTCCCTAGTGTGTTATTGGTCCAATCATAGACCAATCTCACGCCAGGGAGTGGGGGGCAGGAACTCTGGGGCATGCTGGGAAATGTAGCGCCAGCATGCAGTCTTTTCAAAACCCATATTCCGAAAACAACTGTGTGAGGCAGATAATAATGTGTGGAACTGAGTCACGTATAAGAACACTAGAATAAGACTAAGGTTGTGTGAATGGATAAATGGAAGTTTTCATATTTTGACATTAGAGGTAATACAGAGAGACACTAAAGTTTATTGATGGGAAGGGGTAGAGTGACATGGTCAGGCCTATGCTTCAGATGGTCGCTTTGAAAACTGAAAGAGGGGAAAGACTTGTGGTGAAGAATATAACCAGGAGGCTACTGAAATAGGAATGACAAGACATGACAACAGATTGAATATATAGGGTGAGTGTGCATGAGGAAATGAAGATGATAATGAAGTTGTGAGCTTGGTTGAGAAGAGGAGGTTAGTTCCCTTGAAAGTAATAATAAAGTTGTGAATCTGGGGAGATTAAGGGTCTAATATGATGATTATTTTTTTTACACATGAAGTTTGAGATGCTTGCAGGATCATGCCATTTGATAGTGGCTAAAAGATACTTAGTTGTGTAGGAATGGATGAGGGGCATGAGGGCTGGTTATATTTAAGTGGGAGTCATTTATATAAAGAACATTTGTTCCTTGATGTTCTCCATAATTGGAGAAAGCCCTCTCAGAAGACAAAGAAATGGAGGCCAGAGGAAAGGATGTTGGTGTAGGGAAAAGGTGCTGGGTAGACCTTGGCAAGAAGACTGATGCCTGACTGAGAGAGTGCACCAGGACTGTTTTTAATGTTTCCCAATCAATTTAGGCAACAAGTGTTTTGTTTTGTTTTGTTTTTGCAACAGATTAGTTTCTTTTTTTAATATACACAGGATCAGATCTGTTTCTTTTAATGTTTATCTGACCAGAACATGAAGTTGTTCAACCCAAGGGCTAGTAAAAGTATACTAACTCAAAAAGTGGTCTTTGTTTGAGAGTTTGGAAGACAAAAGGAGTCAATATACAAGCATTTTCTAGTTAAATATCTTTTGGGTTCTAATTTAGTAGACTGGAAGATACATAATTAAGGGAAAATTTTAATAAATGTTTGAAAGGAAGGGAAGGAAAGAAACCAGACAAAAAGGAAGTGAGAAAGAACGATAAAGTGAAAAACAAAGATAAAGAAAATGAGAAACAAAAAATGACAAAGGGAATGTAGAAATATTTGAGAAAATTTGGGAGGGAAGAAAGAAAGGAAGAAAGGGAGAGATGAAGGAGGAAAGGAAGAAATAAAAAAAGACAGATAGTATAGATTGAAGTGATAAAGACAAAAAGACAGAGAAGGGCAGAAAGAAAGAATGAGAGAAAGTCAGAGAAAGAGACAAGGAGATGGAGAATGATATGTATATGCCCAATGAGATGCAAGACTAGTTACTTTATCTGATCCTCATACTATCCCAAATGTCTCCAAAAAAGGAGTTATGTGTAAGGATTAAAACAATTTAAGATACCACCAAACTCTGAAACCAATAATTCTATTGAGGTAAACACACACCAAACTAAGAGCAGAGGAGGCTAATCCTAAATCCCTCAGGCATTCACTCTGCACCTCCTTCCCTCAGTGACCATTCATGTTCTCCTAGTGTTGAATGAGCTTAGCTACAGTCTAATAACAGAACCTGAATCTCCATCTCCCTGCTACCTGATGAACAAAGCATAAAATGGTAAGAGAGAAGCTTGTTCTGCCTAGGATAACAGTTCAGCCAATACTCAACCAATGCATGGAGAAACAATGAGAATGGAGAATGAGGGTAGGATGCCAAAGTAGGAGACCTATGTAGCCCTTCACTAAGCCTGAGGAAATGGAGCTTAGTATCCAACTGTGAACAATTCTGTCTCAACAGAAGTCACTTGGGGTAGAGACCAAGCAGAACACAAATTGTCCAGTTTGTTAAAAGATCAAGTGGATATTACCAAACTTTTTTTTTCTTAACAAGCTCTTTTTTTTTTTAATGAACACAACAAATATTGTTTCTTACAGACTTTCAGGTGGCATGTGAAGATGGCAAAATGAAAATCAATGAAACTAGATAATCTCTATAATGGATTTATGTTAAAATAGACAACATTCTTATATAGCATCTCTGTTTATATATGTGAAACAACAGAACATTTAGTATAAAAATCATTGTTTCCAAAAATAATATTTACTGGGTACTTTCTTTTTCTCTTTATCTAGACTTAAAACATATATAAATTATGTTCTTTCAGAAAGAAAATTTGACATAGTTCAATACCTAAAATGGCCCTAATTTCCTTTTTACTATTATCTTCAAATAAAAAGTGGAAGCTTTCACTTTAAGAAAAATACTGTATTAAACATCAAAAAATTTTCTGGATATTTCTTTAACAGTGTCATTTTTGTTGCATGTGTATATTTTTGTTTTGTGTGTATGTATCTACATATCCCCCTTGTCCTGTCTCTAAGGGAAAAGGAGTCAGAAAATGAGTAAGGGAAATAAGAATAGGACAAAGAGACTGAAATGATCAAAACATCTCAGCTAAAGACCTTAAGCATAAACAGATAAACCAATAAGGAATATATTAATAGCGAGCACAATGTGGCCTCCAATTTGCATAGTGAGTATAGAAATTTATGAAGAAATATTGCAAGAAAAAGGAAAATTAATCAATACCTGACAATTCAGATGACCCCATGGATTTCCCAAAGAGCCTGGAATCACATTGGGCTATTCTCAAATGGTTTTTAAAAAATAGGTATTGAGACGGAGAAACACAAAGAGACAAAGACATCCAAACACACCACTATGCACTAAGAACGATAGCAGCTTAGTTTATATAGGGAGATTTTATTTACCAAAAGAATTACTAAACGGTTCCTTGAAAAACCCAGCTCCCTCGTCCATTTAATATATGATTTGATTTATTAAAATTCAATTTACTTACATTTCTTTTTAATTCATCTATTTTACTTACTAGGTTAGATCACAGGTTGCAAGACAACTTTAGAAATTAAAAGGAGCCAAAAATGACAACTCTGGGGGATCTTCCAATTCAAAAAGGTATCTCTAGGGGAAGGATAGAAGAGAGAAAAAGAAGAGATGAACATGAAGGAAAAGAAGGCAGGTAGAAGAGAAAAGGAAGGAAAAATCTCATCACACAATAAAGTCAATAAAACTTTTCACATAAGAATCATGTCACATGTACTAGGGCAAAGGGCTTTGTTATAAACATCAAGAACTTTTAATTTCATTTAACTAAGGGGAAAAAATATCGATTCTCTGCAAAGAGTAGTACCATAATTACCTCTTCCATGCTTTCATCCCAGTTATCCTAAGCAAAGTAATTTAGTATCAGTGAATGTGGAGACAACTGTGAAGGAATCAAATTAACTGACAATGGTAAGGGAACCAAATTAACTAGACCCACACTTGTCTCACTACCAGTATTTGTTCTTTCACATTCTGAGAAGCTGCAGTTAGGGAGGTCTCGTAGGGTCTTGATTCTCAATTCCCAAAAAGAATATTTGTATATGGGAGGGAAAAGAGATCCTTGTTGATTTTTATTATGTTGCCTCCATCTTTTCAGAGCCTAAAACCAATTCTCTACATTCATTTTTTTTCTACTATGGTTTTCACTTTCATCATTAACACACCTCTGAGTATAAAATTGTACAAAAAAAAAAACCAAAACCAAAACCAAAAAACAAAAACCAGGGAGTTTACTTATACTGGATTCAAACACGCACAAATGTTATTCTTGCTAATTAGGTTCTTAAATCTGCATTTCAAGATCTCTCTACCTATCATTTCATCCAGAAGCTGAAGCAGGGAGGTTTAAAAATTTAATTCCTTTTTAAAAAATGATTTGCACCATATGCTTGCTCTGCTGTGTTTTGTGTTCTCTGTCTGGAAACTCTGTATGAAGTCATGTTAGTTGCATTCACTTCCACCACTCACCACAGGCAAGCTGCATAATCGACTCCCTAATTAATGGGGAGGCAGGGAAAACTGTGATGCTATTATTCTTGGATAGCTCAGACATACTGATGTACAGCATACTGAATCCTGTGCACCTAAAACATAGAATGTTCCCTCTTGGTAAGAAGGCCAATTGTTTATTTCGAAGGGTTTTGCCAACAACAGCATGGTTCTTTACAAGGCCAAAATCACTAGTTGTTCATGTGAATTTCACATTTGTGCCCTTCAAAGAAATTATATATGTATATAAGTTCTTTGAAGGGAACAAATATATATATATATACATACATATATGTGTGTATCACAACATACTCTAACAATAATTATATATTTATAGAATTTCTATGTAATATCTGCATAACACAATAGGTTGTATAATTGTTATTTTATTATTCAGTTGATTTTTATTTTTGTGAATAGTTCTCATTCTACTCATACAT
The DNA here is from genome assembly GCF_027887165.1 of Monodelphis domestica. Taxonomy (NCBI): domain Eukaryota; kingdom Metazoa; phylum Chordata; class Mammalia; order Didelphimorphia; family Didelphidae; genus Monodelphis; species Monodelphis domestica. The sequence continues at coordinate 235,979,314 of NC_077232.1, forward strand.
GGAACAAATATTCCTAATAAAAAGGTAGGTTTTTATTTTCTTAGAAGGATTATTGAGAAAATAGCATGAGACAGAAGGATCACTACCTGTGGACCAAGAGGTCCTGAGTCTAAAGCCTACTGGCAATGGGGCATGATACTGGCTAAATCATTTAACTTTCCTGGTTCTCACTTTCTCATATTTAAAATGAAAGAAGTTGACTAGATGGACTCTGTGGTGTCTTTTTGCTTCAGGTTTATTATCTGAAGACCCATCCTTTATTGGGAAGGACAAACACTATTCCCCCCTCACAACAATCCAGACTGGCTACCTCTGGTCTTCTAGAAGAAACTTCTCTTTATTTTGATGAATTAGGTCATGAAAGAGGAATTTTTAGGGATGGTATGGCAAAGCAGAAAGAAAACAGAGTTTACAATTGGGGAGGCTGAGGTCAACCATTTGCTAGTTATTTGACATTGGACTAGACCATTTCATCTCTTTGAACTCAGTTACATATCTATTAAATATTAGATTGGGTTAGGTGAACTCAAGGGTCCTTTCCAGATCAAATGATTTAATGATTCTATGAGAACAATTTTCTATTTGGGAACACCTTTTGACCCAAGGACCCTTAACTTTTTTTTTTTATCATAAATCTATTTAGCTTATAGGCCCTTTATTAGAATATTTTTGTTTTTTACAATCATTATTAAAATGAAGACTAAACTCAGTTTGAGTTTTTCAAAAATAAAAATGTATTTTTTCCTTATCCAAGATTATTGTTTCCATGAAATCTAATTGCAGACTCTTTTTATTCATGGAGTAGGATGGTCACTGGACTACATATTAAGAACTCCCTATGTTAAACCAATAAAACAGATATTCAACCAAATCAGTGAGGAATCATTAATGATATTTCTGGTAGAAAGGATGGAAAGATTTGGGCCAGTTAAGTGAATTGTAACAAGTTAAATAGATGAATGCAAAGCAGTAATTATTAATCAGCCAAAGCTATTTGGAAAAATGTTTATATTGGGGAGCTCTTTAATCAACATTTCAATCTGAACTGTTTGGCACTTTTAACAATAGCTTTAATAAAGACATAAATGACTTGTTTCAAGTTTAAAGATGACACAATGCTAGGAGAGTTAGTTGACATATTGGAAGATAGCATTGGGGTTAAAATCAATAGGCAAGTACTTTAGATCCAATATAGTGCAATGAAATTTCATAGACACAAATACAAAGTTTTATATGGAGTTTAAGAAAATCAACTTTATGGGTATATATAGGATGAGGCAGTATGAGGCAAAATTTTGTCAGGAAAGTCTCTAGGTACTTTTCTGGACTATGAATTTTATGATTCAGTAAGATAAGGAAGCTGCTAAAAAGTGATTAAAAAAAGGACAGAAAAGAGGGAAGGAAGGAAGAGGGAAGCAAGCAAAGAAGGAAGGAAAGAAAAAAAGGAAGGAATGAAGGAAGGAGGGATGGAGGGAAGGAAGGAAGGAAAGTAGAAAGGAAATAAGAAAGAAAGGAAGGAAGGAGGAAAGGAGGGAAGGAAGGAAGAAAAGCCATGCCACACATTTTTATGTTTGACCCTCATTATTAACATTTTCTTACTTCTAGACAATCAATAAATCTGTAAATCATGCCCTGATTTGTAGCTATTGTCAATTTCTTAGGTTTTAGTGCTCATGCTGAAAATTAAAAATTGACTCTCAGAAGCTAATTAGAACTAAGTCTTCCCCTATATAAGATGATGGTCAAGTCCATTAATATACTTGATCCTCATTTTTTTTCATCTGTTAAAGGGCAAGAGTAGGACTAGGTGATCTCTTTGCCCTAGATTATCTCTAGGTCCTTTCCAGCTCTAACATTTCATAATTCTCTATGGAAACTCAGAATATAAGAACTAGAAAACACCTAGAGATAACCTACTCCAGCCTCCTCATTGGAAAGATTCAAGACCTTTAACAAATAAGGACAGTGCTCTGACACATTATTTCAGCTCCTGGCTTCCCATCCAGGAGAGATTAATATCCCACTCCATTCACATACTCCAGTCATTGGTCATTCCAAAATAATATAATCACAGAATTAAATTGACACAGTATTTTCAACTGTACTCCCTTCTTGTGTGGTTCATCCCAGTTATGTAAACCCTTAAAAGCAGTTTCCTTTTACTGGGACATAGAAATGGGTGACCACCTCACTTGCTAAATCATAAAAGAAATATTCGTTGGGAAAAACAAAACAAAACAAAATAAAACAAAGATCTGTCCTAACCTCTAGCTCACTTCAAATGAGGGAAAGTAGAGGCATAAAACTCTATAGGGCAATATTAATTTCCTGAGTCATTCATCTGCTGAATTAAAAAAAATCATAGTCCTTTTTAAAATGTTTAGTTGGATCAGATACTTTAAGCATAAAATGTAATGAAACTTTTCAGGAATGTGCTCAGCCTGGAGAACCTCTGGGCAATTAATCACTGAAGGCATCTCACCTCAGCACTGGAACCCTGAATAAATAAATCACCTTGGGAGATCATAGCAGATGTTTTTTCTTTAGGTTGTGTCTCAGAGAAGAGCAGCCCACCCAAGCACTACCCTTTAAACACTGGCAGCCTCGCCAGCCTGCTTACAGAGGGAATGTGATGAGGGGAGGAGGTGCCAGAGCCAGAGGGAGAAGGTCCTTATTGTAAATGGTGAGATTCCAAGTTATTGTTATAATAAGTTTTCCATGGAAAATAATTTAAAAGCACTAAGGAAGACAGTGGATCCAAAGTTGGTCCAGGCATGTACACTGGGCAGTAATGATCATGGATCCTATTTGTCCATTTAACAACTGTCCCAGCATCCCTGATACATTATGTCAATTTTACTGAAATGGTTTGTGGGGAGAAAGGCTTCAGAAAATGTGAAATGAGGGAGAGAATGTGAAACACTAAAGGAATGCTGGAGACTTTTCAGAGTCAGTAGTCATGGCCACAGTGATACAGATGAAGCCAGGGCATCCGAAATCCTAAAGTGGATTACCATACCAAGAATAACTGAGATGCTACTTGGACAGGAGTCACATATATATGTGAAAGGTTGATAGTCACATGGACTGAAGTAAAAGAGGGAGTAATCAGGACTCAGCATCGCACCATCTGGAAATCACTTTGTCTTCATCCAGAAACTGCTAATAGCCCTTTCCAGCCCCGCCATGCTCCTTGCAATGGCTCCAAACTGTTGTCTCTCAAGCTGGAATGCTCCTCTGCTCAAGTCACTTCATCCAGCACCCACACCTGGATCTGGTTAAAGACTTAGCATAGATTAGCTGCTGTAGGGAACAGGTGGGCTGTCTTTTCTTTGATAGCAGTCACCCTCTCTTCTCCATTCACTTAAGCTCTCTTGGTTCCTCAGGTGGCTCATGTTTCCTTCTTTATCTTCTGGTCAAGAATCAGACAAGTGAAATTTAAGTCAGCACAACAGTGATACTGGTTTGTATCTACATCTATATATATGCCTATCTATCCACACACATACACACCTAAATATATGTAAATACACACACATATATTTGAATTATTCATTTGAGCAATATGGTATTTTCATTGACTTTTTTTTTCCCTCATGCCATGGATATATTTGCAGGAAAACCACTCTGCCTTAACCCTCAGTGCCCTTTGTGACTAATGCCTTATATTTGCAGGCTGTTTGGCTTATAATTATAGGAATATAGTCATAGAATAGAACTGTTTTCAGTGTGGTAGTAAGCTTATGGGCATTGAACCTATATTAGAGCCTTGACCTCATTAAGACTATTATCATCTCTACTGAGAATGAACTGGCCCCCTGATGAGAATAGCTCTACCTTTTCTTTGGGTATGCCAGAGGCAAAAGCTAGAGGAGTTTTCAATTTAGGAAACTGGTATAAATGAACTTCTGGCTTGTGAATAATCTGTTCCCACCGCTGAGCAGTAAACAAAATATCATACCAGTGGTTGGGAAAATGAGGAGGAGAATTCATATTGTATAGAAGGAATTATCTTGTGTTTTACTTTTACTACTACCAGGGAATCCAAGAATGAAAAGGTTTAAAATAAGCATAGAGTGGAGGGGATCAGATGATCCTGGACACGAGATGAGAATTGTGAACCAAATTCCTAAAGCCTTAGGATATTCATACAAGCTGTGCCCCACCTTCAGTGATGGTGTTCTGTGTCTGGATCTTGAAAAGCTTACATGGCAGTATATAAAATTGTGCAATGAATGTCATTGGGCTCCCAAGTACTGGAAGCAATCCAGTTATAATGGTCTAGGTGTGAGAGAGACAAATCAAGAGACTTTTGGAAATGGAAAAGCCTGGAGAAACTGCAAAGATTCCATCAGCAATAGGGAGGATGGGCTGATAATGTTTGGAACCTTGTAAAAGGGAACAACCCAGAAGAAGTCAGTTGATCTGTTCTCTTTGACTTGCAACTTCTTGAGGAGAGGGTCAATATCTGACTGGATCGTGATCCAAGAAATCTTTCCTTCCCTCAACCTGATCATAATCCTCCCAAACCAACAAGTGGACAGAGATTTGGAGAGAAAAGAAGTTCACAAGAAGACCTACCCCAATCTCCCTTTACCCTGAACTTGGGGACACCTGCTCTGTGGTGCCAGAAGCCAGGGTTCAACACTCGGAACTTCTCAGGGGCTCAGGCCACCAAACCTGGGTTACCTAACTTGGGGGAAACAGTTTAGATAAGTAGGGATCTCCTTTTCACCCTCTTCCCTCCTGACGCCAATCTACCAGCCATTCAATCTTATCCTTCATCCATGCTGTTTAGAATAAACTTGCTAACAAACTTTAACTGACTCCAGACTGAGGGAAGGGTAGTTACAACTGAGGGGGGAGAGATAAGTGATCTCTCTCCCAAGATTAAAGAAGTTTGCTATTTAGAAGGAACCAAAAAGTGAGGAGTGAATAGGTAGGCTTAGTGAGGAACCATAACTAAAGAGGACTAGAAGGGGGAAACAACAGACACCCTCCTTCTGCCTCTTGGTGCAAAACCAGCATCAACTCCTCCTTCCTTTGTTCTGGCCTTGAGGGAGGGAAGACTCCATTCTCTCCCTCTCCTCTCTCCCCACATAAAAATACCCTTTATTACCTAGGGTTTGCCTCTCCTGTATTCCAAGGTGTTGAATGTAGCCCTAGATACGGGAAATTTGGAAGTGGAAGGATCAATATGAAGCTTAGGAAGCATGGTACAGTGGAAAGATCAATTAAAGATCCTACATTCATATTTAGTACTCACAACCTTTGTGAACTGAGGTCTCAGTTTCCTCATCCATGGGTTATCGTATGGATGGTCATGGTTTCTAGTTGTTCCATAGTTGGGTCTTGGACCACTTGTGAGTCAAAGTACAGAGTGCATCCAAGTAGGGAACTGATTGATGATGACATGTCCTGCAAATTTAGCTTCCCAACTGCCATTTTTCCTTCACCACTGATCTTGATGTCAGATTACAGGGGAAGATTTCCCAGAAATGCAATTAACTTCACTACAGATTCTGACTGACCCAATGCATGACTGTCATTCTTATTTCCCTTTCTTGCTTTTATCCTTGAAGGTATTAGACAGGGGGCAAAGAAAGCAGTTACATACATTGTGGGTGGCAATTACTTAGCATCTACCAGTGTTCATGGCACATGGTAAGTGATTAATAAATGCTGATTGAATTGAACCGAATTTGGAGGTTTGGCAGGAATGATTCTAACAGGTGCTTTTCATTGTCCTTTTGTCAGAAGAAACAGATAATCCTCTTATTCTGAGTTAGGAGTAGGTGACATTGGGTTTCTTTGGACATCATAAGTTGGAATTTGAGAGAGCTGCATTGACCTATGCAACTGGTTAATGTCAAATCAAATTGACGAGGGGACCAAAGAGAGTAAATAACCTCATTAGGTGGCATAATTAGAGGAAAAAATATTCATTGTTCAAAGATGACTTACTAGTAACCTTTAAATGTACACAGAAGAGGGATGCCTTTTACTTGATGTGGGGATTAAGGCAATTTCAGAGGACTTGAGCTAAGTCAGTCTGGGAAGAATCACTCCTGATCAAGGTTCATAGTAGAAGTCTGACAGATAAGTTAAAAAAATGATTAGTAGAGAATTTGGGACCACAGGAGTTATTAGAATTAATTGACCTTTGAAGACAACCTAAAAATAGATTGGAGGCAAAGAGCATGCATGGTATTTTTGCCTGCAAATTCTTGACAATACTCAGGGAAAGTCCAGATAATGTTAATAACTAGTAGGAAGTAAGACCACATTAGGTGTTTTAAATTAGTTAATGAGTTAGTGGGTTGAAAAATGATGTGATGGCTTAAAAGAACACAGTGCAGAGCAAAATGCAATGAACAGAAGTTAAAGAAAGGCAAATTCTCACTTGGGGTAAAGAAAAACATTTTTTTTTAAGAGGAAATACTGTATATTACAGGAGTCGGTAGTTATGAAGAATTTTGTAAAAAATATGACTTTAGGGGACAGTGACACTGAATTGGATGTAATATGATAGACAAACTGAAAAAGAGATAAACAATGAAATGCTATTATCACATCTGCTTTATCCAACCTTGAGCATCCCATAACACAATAGATACCATCTATTGATAAGACTTGGAAACGACTGGTTTGAGTTTTATAGGGTAGCAAACAATATGAAACCTTATAAGAACCCAAACTGGTACTAGGCATAAGATCTGACACATAATCCATGAAGAAACTTTAATCAAATCAGAAAAACCCCTAAGCCTATAATGATAATCCCTGGCTGGGGGAAAAAAAAACTGAGACAAGTCCACGAATCCCAGTAAATGTAGATGAAAAACATCCAAGATGCTATTGGACCATCTTACCCAAACAAAGATTATTGCTTCAAACTGAAATAGAATAATGCCCAAGACAGATAGTATAAATTTGGGTTAGTTAGTTCAGGGAGGATTAGTGTAGCCTGTTGAACACAGGAGAAGTGGTTATTTGTGGAACCTGGGAGTTTATTTGGGTGGATTTAGAATCCCTTAGAATTAATAAACCTATATACAAGTATCCATCTCAAGCCTAGACTAAACTATCATTAACCTCTACAATCAACCACATAAGAATAGAATAATTGCCTTACAAACACACATTAAGAAAGATACCTACATTCATCACGTAAAACAAATCTCACTTGCACACATGTAAAATAGCACATCCTGTATAAAGTTTCACTCACATGCATTAACATATTCACTCTTACACACCTGCACACATTAATCTTACACACACACATGATCCTGTAGTTCCAGATACCTGAGATCGTCTTTCAAGGTGAGACAACAGGCAAGTATGTATCCTGTAAAGGAGAAGGCACCCCGGACCCGTGACAAGCTTCAAGTAACATCAAAGGATGGAAGACACACTGACAACTGGAAAGAAGTTTGAATCAAAGACATTATGGGGAATGAACTTCAGGAAAATGGGTCACATAAGATTAATCCCTGATCACATTAACTTCACATGTAGGAAAGTACATTCACATGTACATTGGAATAAATATGCATCCACCACAACATGTCTAGAACACGAACAAATTTCACATTGACCTTAGGGGCTGTGCCATAAAAAAGGACAACACATAAATTATATATCTGTAAATAAATCTCTACTATCAGAGGAGATATATGTATATATAAATAACATGTAACATATATAAATGTGTAGAAAACTCAGACATGTACATAGATAGCATAATAACGATCTAATCCACTAATATAGATGGAAAGGAGAGAGTTAAAATACTAACCATTAACAGACAAGGATAGAGTAGTTTAGGGTGGAAAAGGGAATTTGTAACTAGAGAGGTAACATAGGGACAGAATAAATAAGATTTCATTTAGATACACATTAATATATATAATTGTTATGAATTATTATATTGGAATTAGTATTACATAAGGCATAGGATAGTTCAATTTTCCTTGAGTTAAATTTTATATTGATTGCAATAGGAGTAACGTTTGTATTAAGAAATTGTTATATTATAAAACTTTGTTGGCACATAATCCTAACCCTCTTCCCACAACACAGCCTTAGCATAAGATAGGAATTCAGATTAGCAAATACACAGATTAGGATAAGATTTATTATTTTAGGAGGAAAGAGGTTAGATGGCAACAATAAGTAACATAGATAGATTAGAATAGACATAGAAGGTAAGTAACTGGAGTGGGCCAGGATGGCACCACGCGAACAACAGGAAATGGAGGATTTGTGACAGAGGCTGGCACTAAAGAAAAAGTGCCAGGCTGAAGAGTTTGTAAAATAGATCACCTTGACAGGGGAGGGGCCCCCAAGGGGTTGGAATCTGGAGGAGGAGAAGACTCCAGCTGGTAGAGGAGTTGGTTGCTCTTAGTCTTGAGAAGCCGAAGAGAGTAGGTGGGAAAAGACTTTATCCTGAGGTTTACTCACCTTTCCTTCTGGTGATTGAAAATCTTTCACCCCAACCTTTCTCAGTTGTAAAAGACTATTGAAGAAGAAGTCTGAGAAAGATCTTTTAAATCTCTGTCAGACTTTACTTTATCTCCTGTTGCCCTGAGTATGAACTGTGGTCAAGGAGCCAAATCCAGGGTGAGTCAAACTGAGTTTCTCTCAGGGGGCTCAGGTTGCCAAGGCCTGAGTCCCCCCCGCCAAAACTTGAGGAGGGGGGGAAGGGTTTAGATAGAGACAGGGACTACTTTTTCCCACATTCCTTTCCCATTCTTCCCTGCCCATTATTCTTTTTGTATTACCTGATCAAGTTGACATTAAAAGTTATCTGTTCCCCAAGCTGAGTGTAAGTGAACAGATCAAGGGGAGACCTTTTGGTCTAGAGTATTGGAGAGGGGACAAGAGAGACAAGAGCGAATGGGGAGAGCAGCTTTAGCTAAGGAAGGAAGGCAGAAGGGAGAAAATCTTCAAACCCCCTCTCCTCATTCTGAGCCAACCTGTTACATCTTCTGTCTCCCCTGTGTCCCACTTTTGAGAAAGGGAGAGGTGTCTCCACTCTTTCCCCCTCTCTATACTGAAAGTCTTAATCCCCTCAAATACAAATTAACCTCCCCTTATAATACAGTTCAGAAGTAGAACTATGCAGATGGGAAATGGAAAATAATGGGTTCCATGATCTTATAAAAATGTAGTAAGGTTCTTTGTTTTAGAGTGAGTTTAACTAGAGAGGAGAAGGGTTGCCAAGAGTTAGGAAGGGAATTCAAATGATCAAGGATCCTCTTTCCATGTCTATTCTGTAGGATTTGTAAAAATCAAATGAACAGCAAAACAAAACAAAGACAAGTTTCTATTAGATTATGCAAACATAGAAACATAGAAATATCCTTCCTTGAACTTGGTTTATAATTCATTCAGTCTGATAAAAAGGAATATATACTAACTAAAGAGTACATTATTCTCATGAAGGAATACCCAACTAATTTGGTGGTTACATTAGAAAAAGTAGAAAAAATATATTAAAATAAGGAATTTGAATGAATAAGGGCCTTCTTGGGGCATTAACAAGAACAAAAATTTAGATACAGATAAGGTCTTATAAATTTTGAGAAATCAAAGATTAATAGAGTTTTAATATCATGCTATAAAGTAGAAATCTAAGAATATTTCTTTATATAGATAATGGTGGTGGGTAAAGTAGAAGGTTGTGGAAATTTGGCATAGTACCTGATATTACTAAATTTGAGCACTGAGGTGTTTGTATCCAAATGATGTTGCTTATGAAAATAGTCTACTATGACTCTAAATGATCAATCTATTGCAAATATTAATTTTATGGAAAAAGGTCTTGATCAATGGTACATGTAAAACCCAGTTGAATTGATCATTGGCTGTGGGGGGGGAGGAGGTGAGGGAAAGAATCATGTAACCATGGAAAAATATTCAAAATTACTAAATAATTTTTAAAACATTATTTTATTTGGTCATTTCTAAACATTAATCATTGGAGACAAAGATCATTTTCTTTTCTTCACCCCAACCCACCTTCCCCGCTCCCAACTATCCCATAGCCGACACGTGATTCCACTGGGTATCACATGTGTTCCTGATTCGAACCCATTTCCATGTTTTTGGTATTTGCATTAGAATGTTCATTTAGAGTCTCTCCTCAGACATGTCCCCTCAACCCCTCTAGTCAAGCAGTTGCTTTACCTCAGTGTTTTTACTCCAACAGTGTGTCCTCTGTTTGTGGATAGTGTTTTTTCTCCTAGATCCCTGCAGATTGTTCAGGGACATTGCATTGACACTAATGGAGAAGTTCATTACGTTCGATTGTATCACAGTGTATCAGTCTCTGTGTACAATGTTTTCCTGGTTCTGCTCCTTTCCCTCTGCATCACTTCCTGGAGGTTGTTCCAGTCTCCATGGAATTCCTCCACTTTATTATTCCTTTTAGCACAATAGTATTCCATCACCAACATATACCACATTTTCTTCAATCATTACCCTTTTGAAGGGCATCCCCTCATTTTCAAATTTTTGACCACCACAAAAAGCACAGCTATGAATATTTTTAAACTGATCTTTTTCCTTATTATCTCTTGGGGTACAAATGCAGCAGTGCTATGGCTGGATCAAAGGGCAGACAGTCTTTTACCACCCTTTGGGCATAGTTCCAAATTGCTCTCCAGAATGGTTGGATCAGTTCACAACCCCACCAGCAGTGAATTAATGTCCCTACTTTGCCACATCCCCTCCAGCATTCATTACTTTCCTTTGCTGTCATGTTAGCCAATCTGCTAGGTGTGAGGTGATACCTCAGAGTTGTTTTGATTTGCATCTCTCTGATTATTAGAGATTTAGAACACTTTTTCATGTGCCTATTAATAACTTTGTTTTCTTTATCTGAAAACTGCCTATTCATGTCCCTTGCCCATTCATGAATTGGAGAATGGCTTGATTTTTTGTACAATTGATTTAGCTCTTTGTAAATTTGAGTAATTAAATCTTTGTCAGAGGTTTTTATGAAGATTATTTCCCAATTAGTTGCTTCCCTTCTGATTTTGGTTAAATTGGCTTAGTTTGTACAAAAACGTTTTAATTTGATGTATTCCACATTATTTATTTTACATTTTGTGATTCTTTCTAAGTCTTGCTTGGTTTTAAAAACTTTCCCTTCCCAAAGGTCTGACATGTATACTGTACTGTGTTTGCCTAATGTACTTATAGTTTCCTTCTTTATGTTCAAGTCATTCACCCATTTTGAATTTATCTTGGTGTAGGGTGTGAGATATTGATCCAAATCTAATCTCTCCCACACTGCCTTCCAATTTTCCCAGCAGTTTTTATCAAATAGTGGATTTTGGTCCCAAAAGCTGGGATCTTTGGGTTTATCATATACTGTCTTGCTGAGGTCACTTACCCCAAGTCTATTCCACTGATCCTCCTTTCTGTCTCTTAACCAGTACCAAATTATTTTGATGACCACTGCTTTATAATATAGTTTGAGATCTAGGACTGCAAGGCCCCCTTCCTTTGTATTTTTTTTTCCATTATTTTCCTGGATATCCTTGATCCTTTGTTATTTCAAATGAACTTTGTTGTGGTTTTTTCTAAATTAGTAAAGAATTTTTTTTTGGAAGTTCCATGGGTATGGCACTAAATAGATAGATAAGTTTGGGTAGGATGGTCATTTTTACTATATTGGCTCTTCCTACTCATGAGCAGTTTATGTTTTTCCAATTGCTCAAGTCTAGTGTTAGTTGTGTGAGGAGTGTTTTGTAGTTGTGTTCGTATAATTCCCGTGTTTGTCTCAGGAGATAGATTAAAGTATTTTGTTTTGTCTAAGGTGATTTTGAATGGGATTTCTCTTTCTAGTTTTTGCTGCTGAGCTGTGTTGGAAATATATAGAAATGCTCATGACTTATGCGGGTTTATTTTGTATCCTGCAACTTTGCTAAAGTTGTTGATTATTTTGATTAACTTTTTGGCTGAATCTCTAGGATCCTTTAAGTAGACCATCATGTCATCCACAAAGATCAATACCTTGGTCTCCTCTTTGCCTATTTTAATGCCTTCAATTTCTTTTTCTTCTCTAATTGCTACTGCTAGTGTTTCTAGTACAATGTCAAATAATAGAGGTGATAATGGGCATCCTTGTTTCACTCCTAATCTTATTGGGAATGCATCTAGTTTATCCCCATTGCAGATGATATTAGCTGATGGTATTAGATATATACTGTTCATTATTTCTTATTATATTCCTATGCTTTCTAGTGATTTTAATAGGATTGGGTGTTGTATTTTATCAAAGGCTTTTTCTGCGTTTATTGAAAGAATCATGTGATTTTTGTTGGTTTGTTGATATGGTCAATTATGTGGATGGTTTTCCTAATATTGAACCAGCCCTGCATCCCTGGTATAAATCCTACTTGATCATGGTGGATGACCCTTCTGATCACTTGCTGGAGTCTTTTTGCTAGTATCCAATTTAAGATTTTTGCATCTATATTCATTAGGGGGATTGGTCTATAATTTTCTTTCTCTGTTTTTGACCTGCCTGGCTTTGGAATCAGTACCATGTTTGTGTCATAAAAGGAGTTTGGTAGAACTCCCTCTTTGCTTCCTATGTCAAATAGTTTGTATAGTATTGGTATTAGCTGTTCTTTGAATGTTTGATAGAATTCACTTGTGAACCCATCTGGCCCTGAGGATTTTTTCTTAGGGAGGTTTTTGATGGCCTGTTGGATCTCCTTTTCTTATATGGGATTATTTAAAAATTCTATTTCTTCTTCTGTTAGTCTAGGCAGTTTAAATTTTTGTAAATATTCATCCATATCGCCTAGATTGGTATATTTATTGTCATATAATTAGGCAAAGTAGTTTTTAATGATTGCCTTAATTTCCTCTTCTTTGGAGGTGATGTCCCTCTTTTCATCTTTGATGCTGTTAATTTGCTTTTCTTCTTTCCTTTTTTAAATTAGATTGACCAGTACTTTGTCTATTTTGTTTGATTTTTCAAAGTACCAGCTTCCAGTCTTATTTATTAGTTCAATAATTCTATCACTTCCAATTTTATTAATTTCTCTGTTAATTTTTAGGATGTCTAGTTTGGTTTTCTTCTGGGGGTTTTTACTTTGTTTGCTTTCAAGTTTTTTTATTTGCATTTCTAATTCATTGATCTCTGCCCTCCCTAGTTTGTTAATATATGCACTCAGGGATATGAATTTTCCTCTGATTACTGCTTTGGCTGCATCCCATAAGGTTTGAAAGGATGTCTCACCATTGTCATTTTCCTCGATAAAATTATTAATTGTTTCTATGATTTCTTCTCTAAGTAAATGATTTTGGAATATCATATTATTTAATTTCCAATTAATTTTTATTTTGTTCTCCATGTACCCATACTGATCAATATTTTTATTGCCTTATGATCTGAAAAGGCTGCATTTCTGCTTTTCTGCATTTGTATGCCATTTTTCTGTGACCTAGTATATGATCTATTTTCCAGCTGCTGCTACAGGCTCTGTGCTCTGGGTTGGGGGGGGAGGGGTCGTGGGACCTTCCTTCTGCCTTCCCCTTAGACCTGAGTGTTCTAGGATTCTGACTTTTGGGGGGCGTACCTTTTGATTTGAGTCCAGAAGTAGGGTTCCCCTGCTCTGTCCTGTTGTTGAGTTTGAATTTCAGTCCCTAAGGAGCTTTGAGTGTGTGATCGGTAAGGAAGGCTTTTCAGATGTCTGAACTTTTGCTGCTTCTATGCCGCTATCTTGACCAGAAGTCTAAATAAAATTTTAAAAAGGAAAATACTTTACCATAGAGATATCAAGAAATTTGTTCCATTTCATTACTATTTAATATTGTCACCTTCCAAATACCTAAAATGAATATTTGGCTTAGCAGAATCTTAAAACCTTCTTGTACAGTTTCATTTCTCCCTCAGTTGATGTTTTAGGTAACACTGCTTATAATTTTTTATTTTCTTTTCCTATTCATCTTTTTTTTGTTATCTTGCCAATGAAATTTCATCCTAAACTATCAAAATCTCTTTATTTCATAAGTTTGTACTTTTTTCTGAGGAGTTTTTTGGAGCCCTTTAACAACCATCATTGTGATGACTATATGGTATTAGTTAAGTTTCTCTTGGAATTGAATTTCAAATAATGACTTCAGTATTTTGCATTTTCCAGGTTAGCCAAAACTTATTTATCACTGAGGTACATAAAAGTAGAATCAGACTATAGACTTGGATCCATCCTTCACAACTTCCTCTCCCCCCCCCCCATTAAAAATTATGCTCCTCTGTACATAGCAAAGAGTTGTGTGTATGGGTAATTTTAAAACTAGTTGTAGAAGACAAAAATATATTACTAGAGATACAGAATTAAAAGGCAAATAAAGAATAGTGAAATGGTGGAATGGAGAAGTTCAAAATTAGATCAAGGAAATCATGGTTAGTTTGACACATTTACCAAGCTGGGATTGGAACATCACTGGAAAAAATCTGGCAAGTGATGAATGCTTTCCATTATTATTCAGGGATAGGATCCTTTCTCAATTTAACAATGCTTTTTTTTTATCAGTTTGTTGGAAACTGTCAGGATTTGTGCTCCATTGACACAGCATACAAGAACTTAGAACCACCTCCCTAATGAGTGATATTAGAACTGGTCATTAATGCTGTATAGTCTCAAGTCACTATGGAATCATTATCTTTATTAAATTCATTTTACAGTAACATAAACTGAATATCATATTATACAGATAAGAGAAATGTTTATGGCCTTAGAGTTAATAGCATTATAGAATGCTTTAAGGTTTGCAAAGTGCCTTATCAATATAATTATATTTGATCTGTATCACAAATATAGGAGCTGGGAACTGTTATTATTCCAATTTAATAGAGGAGGGAATATAGACAGAGGTTAAGTGAGTTATTCAGGATCATAACTAGTGAATGCCTAAGTCCTGGATTTGAACTTGACTCTCCCATACTCATTATCTCTATTTCCAGTGCTACCTATACCAGAGCCTAGACTTTACCCTCTAATATTTTTTTACCTAAAATTAATTGCTTTCTATTCGATGATCATAAGTTATTCATTATTTTGCTTGCAGCTTTCCCCAATGGAAATTGTATTATTCTCATATTATAAAAAAGAGAAACAAAACAGAAACCAAATAATTTGCTCACTCTCTAGATTATATAGTGAATAGAAGGCAAATAATAGCTTATTGTACATGTCTAGAAGCTTATTAGAGGCAAGTATAACCTGATTCTACACAGAGCATTTAGGTAAATGTATGACAAATGGAAGTCAGAAATACTGGAATTAAAATCCTACTTCAGATGCTTAAGAGCTCTGTGACCTTGGACAAGTCACGTAAACACTCAGTATAATTGAAACTCTGTTACCCTAACAAAGAACTACATATCCTGTGAGCCCACTGACTTCCTAACATTACGTACTTCTTGTAGACAAAGAATAAAGGGAGTCGGTGTTGAGGGTCTTCCTCCTCTTTGGCATGATGCAGCAATCAGTGATGATGGTGGTAAGGTAGGGATTTTGAAAATAGCTAACCAGCCATGGGTATGTGGTTTTTATTTTGAATCCTCTTTATTTCTTGATTTTCTAATGATCTTTTAATAAACCTCCTAAAATATAATTTTTTTTCATTATTTGAGATTAAATTTTAAAATTTACAACTCTCAAACTTAGTTTTCATATATGTAAAATGTATTATAATAAAACCAACCTCTTAGGTTTGTTATGAGGATAAAATGAGTTAATATATGTAAAGTGCTTTGCAAGCATTTGAGAACTATTTAAGTACCAGTTATCGTCATCATCATCATCATCATCACCTAATTTTGCATTTGTAATTTTCATTAAATCTCTTATGAAAAAGTACTAAGATTTGGCTTCATATTTAGGATTATATAATCATAGATATTAAGATGGAAGGGACTTTGGAAGTCATCTAGCTCAATTTTTTTTATCTTACACATGAGGAGATTGAGATAAGAGAGATGTTTCTTGTACAAAGTCAAACAATAAATACCAAAGATTACTTTGATGGACCTATTAGTTTACCAACATGAGGATTAATTCCATGAACATAAACCATAACTTAATTTTCATAATTGTTATCCAGCTCTTTTCATAGAATGGCTTCAAAATGTTCAGGAGACTTTCACTTAACTATTTAATGGTGTCAGTGTGTCACTCAGAATGTGTGTTGCTTATCTCTTTTCTGGAGGGAGAGGGCCAAAATTTTATGTGGGGTCTTATCTTTCAATGAAGTAGAAACTATCAAAAGAAACACACATACACACACACATTCCCAAAGAAACTCTTGTTTTATTGAACTAGAATAACTACCCAATTCAGAATCTTTCCCCTAGTTTTTACTAGGAAATTATGTTAGATAGCAGCAAAGAGAATAAAATATTTATGATTGGTATGAGTAAAGTATGTTTACACTGAACAAAGTGAGTTTCTTTTTTCTTTCATGGTCAACAAAATCTTTATCATACCTTTCCAATTTACAAGTTTGAAAGTCCAAAGTTCCTGCAGAGAATGCTGCATGCTATCAAAAGAATATAAATATAGAACCTCTGATGAGGTTTCTTTGGTTATCCCAGAGTGTTAAGATTTTCAGATAAAAGATTTATCAACATATACTATTTGTCTTTTTAAAAGTACAATTTCTAAACATATCAGAGTGATACAATGTGGAAGAGTTATTATATTACATATATCTTTTGACCAATTATAACATTATTGTGTTTATGTCCACAAAGAATGAAAAAAAGAGGAAAATAGCCTTTATATATAAAAGCACATATAGGTACTCTTTTGAGGCAGGACAGCAGACACAAACTGGAAACTAAGAAGATGCTCAACTATTGTGCAATTCCTAAACAAATTATAATGTTTGAAAAAATAGAATATTATTGTATAATAAAAAATGCAGAAATAGAAAATTTTGAAAGAAACTGGAAAGGATTCTATGAGTTAATATAAACTAAAATTAGCCCATATAAAATAATTTTAATAGCACCAAAAGTATAAATATAAACAACCTCAAAAGACTTGAAAACATTAATCAATACATTCATAAGTCTAATTTTCAGAGGACTGAAGATGAAACACTCAACTCACCTTATTTCCTATTGTAGTATTATATGATGTTGAATATCTTTCATATCTAAGTTCTCTCAACTGACATAGGTATCATCTTATTTCAGGTCATCATCACTTGTTGCTTAAATTATTATGTGATTGTTTACTTGTTTTTCAGTTGTTTCTAACTCTTTGTGACATCTTTTAGGGTGTTTTTAAAAATTTATTTAAAATATTTTCCATGGTTACATGATTCATGTTCTTTCCTACCTCTTTTCCCTCCCCCCCTCCTAGAGCTGACAAACAGTTCCACTGGGTTATTACATGTATCATTGTTCAAAACCTATTTCCATGTTATTCATTTTTACAGTAGAGTGATCTTTTAACATCAAAACCATAATCATATGTTTTTCTTCTTCATTTATGTTCCCACAATTCTTCCTCTAGATGTGGATAGTGTTCTTTCTCATTAGTTCCTCTGGATTGTTCTGGGTCAATGCATTGCCACTAATGGAGAAGTCCATTACATTCGATTGTACCACAGTGTATCAGTCTCTGTGTATAATGTTTTCCTGGTTCTGCACCTTTCATTCTGCATCAATTCCTGGAGGTTGCTCCAGTTCTTGTGGAATTCCTCCAGTATATTATTCCTTTTAGCACAATAGTCGATATCAAGTACCACAATTTGTTCAGCCATTCCCCAATCAATGGAAACCTTTTGAGGTTTTCTTACAGAATTTGATTGAATGGTTTGTAATTTCTTTTTCTTGATCATGAGGAAGCTCAGGCCAATGGAATTAAATTACTTGCCAAAGTTATATAGCTAGTAGATGTCTAAAACTGGAGTTGAATCCAGATCTTCCTGTCTCCATGCCATGAACTCAATCAACTGCACCACATGACAGTTTATTTTTATTATTTATCATTACAGCTTCTCTCTGCCTCAAAAATGTCATAACCATTTATCCTAAACTTTACTACCAAAATATTTTTCCTTAAACACAAATATGAACAGATTGCTTTGTTATCCAATAAATTTTATTGACTTCCCATTGCTTGATATGAAAATATGGACTCTTCTGAACTATTAAAGTCCTTCATAGCATGGCTTCAGCCTATTCTTCTAGATTTATTGTCTTTTCCTCTTCTTCCCATACCCTTCTCTAGCCAAACAGGTGTTTTTTTCTTTTGTTTTAGCTTTCAATTTCTTTGACTTTGCATTAGATGTTTCCCCATGCATAGACTATGTTCCTTTTTCATATCTACCACACTGAATCTCTTTCTTATTTGAGAAAGTGTATCCCCTATTTTCTTTAGGAAGTCTTTCTTGATTCCATGAAGTGTTAATAATTTCCAGGATAAACTGTCTTATATTTAGTTATTCATAGTTTACTTTATAAATATATGTATATATATATATATATGTCTAGTATATTCTATGTTCACTTCTTATCTCTGAAGGAAGATTTGGAATTCAAGCCCCTTTACTATGGGGATTGTTTTATTTATTATACTTGAATACTTATTGTTTAGACCATAGAAGATATTTAATAAATGCTAAATAGATTGATTAGATCTTTATTTCCTTCAAGACCCTTCTCAATTGGAACCTCATCATAGTGTCTGCCAATCCTCATTGTTGTTAATGTTCTCTATCTTCATATTATATTTCCAATACTTGTCTGTGTAAATATCGAGTATAGAATTTTAAACTGTATTTTGTTTATGTAATTCTAGCACCTATCATAATACCTGACTATCATTCTTATTTAATTTAACCTATGAGAGCTGAAGAAAAAAATATCTTTTATCATTGATGAATCACTACATATGGTCTTTGAAAGTGTGCAAAAGTTGAGAAAAACAGATGTTGTTGCTCTTTTTAAAATAAAAAAGGTGTTGAGGTTTCTATTCATAGACTAGTGACCTTTACTTCTACACAAGGAGAAAAAATATAAATTATATCATGAATGAGATGGTTAATGCAAACCTAGAAAAAGGATACAGGAGTATCAAAAACAGTCAGCAACGAATCATCAGAAACATTATTCAAGACTAAACTCATTTCCTTTTTGACTGATGACTGGCAGATCAGGGGAATGATATAGATAGAATTTTCCTAGATTTGTAACAAGTACTTGACAAAATCTCTTATGTCAATAATGTAGACATACTAGAATGTTGAGGCACAGATGAAAGTATAATTGAGTGGTGTGAATGACTGGACTAATGCCCATACCCTAAAAATAGTTATCTACATCAATTCAATTCTCCATTGTGTGACAAGGAAATCACTTTAAAAAACTGATATATATTAATTTAAGGTCGCCAAGGAATTCAGCCATGTAATTCCTAAATGAAAACTCAAGTCAGCAGTCAACCTTTTGTGGAGTTTTAATTACAAACAGGAGGAAGAAAGGTATGAGAGAGAGAGAGAGAGAGAGAGAGAGAGAGAGAGAGAGAGAGAGAGAGAGAGAGAGAGAGAGAGAGAGGGGAGAGAAGGGAATAGGGCTTAAATACCCCCTCTGTTTAGGCTGGGCCAAAAGGCCCAAGCCCTTAGATAGCTGGGGCAAAGAAAGGAGATCAGTCCCTATTACTCACGTGACCAAAATGGAGAAATAGTCTCCGGGGCCTCCACCTCCAGCTTCCTTCAGAGCAAGCTTCTCAGAGCACCTCTCCAACCACTCAGAGCCAAAACTCTCCAACCAACCCCTCAGTCCTCAGACCCCTCTATCTTTAAGGAAACCATCCAAGTTCCCTCCCCTCAGTTCTCACATCTACCAATCACTGTCCATCATTTTCCCTGTGCCAATGGTGGCTCTAGCTTAACCCAGGACCGCCCAGAGGTCTGTGGCTTTGCACATGTCTGTTGAAGGTCATATTCTCAAATAATTAAATCTTGATCTTTTGCTACAGCCCTTCCTAAATCCTGTTACCCTGAGTAGGGTAGAGATTAGAATAATTAAATTTTGATCTATGCTGCAGCCCTTCCTAAATCCTGTTAGGACTGAGTAGGGTGGAGATTGCAATTTCCAAGACCTGGTTCTGTCATTCCAAGTATCTCCATTATATCAATTCTAAAATCAATCATGACTCAAAGAAATTCCTGTTCTATGCTTAAGCATAGGTCAAAGCCCTTTCCATTGTTCAGCAAAAGGTTTCTGTCCTAAAGTAATCTTAAGAAGGGAGGAGGAGGAACCTCCCATGCCAATGGGGTTCACAATCCAATAGAGTTCCCACTCTCAATAGAAAATTTTTCAAGTATGAAATTTCCCAATGGTGAAATTTCCAACATTTATAAGTCTAAGAAATTTTAAGGTTTACAATTGGAATGCATCACAAATCTCTACCCCTATACTTTTTAATATTTTCATTAATCCCTTAGATAAATACAAAGAGTCATGTTTATTATGTTTGGGTATGGCAGAATGACAGGAATATTGCTAACATTTTGGATGAGAAATGAAATCAGGTTACCAAAAAAGATTTTTTAAAAATAAATGATACAAAAAGTCTTGATAGGCTAGAATCTTATCGTGAATATAATATTTTACATTTAAAAACACATATAAAGTCTTTTATTTGGATTCATAAAACCACCCACAGAAGTAGAAGATAGAAATGTATCTCAGTGAGTTCCTTCATTTTAAAACCGCCTCTAAGTTATTGTTTTCAATTCTGTCCAGTTTAAGGAAGGAAGGTAAAGATCATATAAATAATGAAAAACCAAGATGGAAAAGGACTAATTAACTTGGTTAATACTGTGTGAGGACTCTTATAATCAACATTGGGTATTTCATCATGGAGAAATCTTGTTGATTGAAGGAGAAGATGGTAGGGTAACACTCAAGTATTTACAGGGCTATTATGTCTAAGAAGAGAGATTTCTTTGGCCTCAGGGGATAGATAGGAGCAATGGAAAGGAGCCAAAATCTTAGTTGTCAAGAAAAACCCAAACTTCATAACAATGTAATCTACTTCAAAATTGAATGGGCTCAGGAGGTACTGGATTATCATTACTTAAACTGACTTCTTCCAGAAAAGGTTGGATGAAAAGTAAAAAAAAAAAAGTTGAAAATTGTGTACAGGAGGATTCTTGGTCAGTCAGGTGCAGTTTATATTAAAGGACCTCTGAGGTCCTTTTCAATTGTCATATTTCCTGATTTTGATTCTGGCTATAGAATCAGAATTCAGAAATAATGCATTATTTCTGAATGATTAGTACAAGAATTATCCCAAATCTATTTTAATGCTTGTTTGATAAGTAATTTATTACTAATTATAATGAGTTTTGTTTTGTCCTATTTCATATCATTTACATTTCAGCAAAAATTGATGTTTATCACTAAACTTCTCATAAATACCTTACTTGGGAAAGCAGATACTACAACTGAATTGAGGTAAGCAGAGTATGTGGTAGGAAGAATAAAAGTACTTTTTTCAGTATAATACTAGGACAACATTATTTTTAATATTCCTGGCATAATTATTTTAAGTGCCTTCTTTAAAAACAGATTCCTGTCATATTTTCTTAGAAAAATTTAGCATTTGTATACCATAATTTCTCTTAGCATTAAACAATTTAAAAGCTTTTTTATTCACTTAAACAATAGTTGTTTGGGATTTGAATGTAAATAAAATCAAAAGGGCTAAAATTTTACAGGATTTTCCCCCCTAAAATTCAAAATCCACCATTAACTCAAGTATTAGAAATAGACCTAAAATACTTTCTCTTGCCTATGCTCTCCTTTTTTCTTTGAACAGAGAAAGCACCTCCTGCCAATGGAAGAAACATGGAATCTATAATTAAATTCTCTAATCATACAAAACAAGTAATATATTGTTCTGATTCTTAGTTGTCCCATTCCTAAAAAGAAGAACTATTCTTTTTTTCATCAGCCTATCTGATAGTTTCAATCCTCCTAGTCCACAGCTACAATCCCCTAACCTGGTGTTCAATCTTTCTTTTTACTCTGATATCAATTTCTAATGGATTTAACAGTAGGCAGAAATGCCTGTTTAGTTAATCTGTTACTAATCTGCTTTGGTGAAGACATGAAAAGTGGGTAAAATTTCAGACCAATTAGTGTCTTCATAGACAGCCATAACAGTCACTGCCACAAAATTGTTCCTTAGCACATCCTTCATCCTGACAAATGTGTGCTACTCTACTTAATGATGATTTCTTTAATACAGTTTTTCCTGAATGGACTCAATGTTGACAATAAGAATATTAAATATTAATTTTAAAAGGAATCCTATAAATTTGGATTTTTTCCTTTTATAAAAATCAATTGAATCTATGCTCATATTGCAAAAATTTATACTCATCAAGGTCAGGAAACCCTCAATAGGGTATAATCCCTTCATCTTTTATGTGTTGCCTTGGAAAAAATAAATCAATTCTTGGAGTTCTAGTTACTAGTGATTAGCTTTGTTGCATTTAGCTAAATGGGTCTTCAGAAAAAACACATTATTCATTACCTGGATCATAAACAAAGATCCTCCATTTTGTAAAAATAACTGGCAGTTATAGTTTCCTGATTTAGCCCTCAGAAATAAGAATCACCTCTTTTCCCTGATAAGTAATTAGAAGGACTTTACTGGCAGTGGAATAAATAATAGTTATTATTATTATTATTAGTTTACAGAATATGTTGGTTATACTGGTGTAGATTAGAACCTCCACAAAGTTCTTCTCAGATGATGGAGATACTTAACATTAATTGAGGGAGAATTGCCGCTGATTATCATACCTGAAGATATTTCAGCTACATGGATGGTTAGGAAGTACCAGTTTTTATATGTATATATTTCTGGGTGAAACAATGAAAAATAATGTTTTGGTGTTTAGGGACTATGACTTGGGACCAGGCTACCATATTTCCTGTTGCTCAACTCTCCTCCCATTACCTTTTATGAGAAATGTGTTTTCAGTGTAACATAGCACCCTGGGGAAAGTAGAGAATTTGGAGTGGATTCCCACTTATATTGCATGGCAACAAATTGTGAAAGTAAATTGGTTACCAGACTTGAGTTTAGGTTTGATATTAGAAATATGCCTAAGCAACCTGTCTGAGCCATTTCCTTACCAGACAGGGATTCTGGAGTTGGTTACTTGAAGAGGGCTACTTCATATGTTGTATGTAGCTTTCTTGCTGGTCATGGAATGGGGAGCTGCCTGTTATCTGCCAAGAGCTAGTGTAACTATTCTTCATGGGTCCCAGGCTTGATCTTTGAACAGGCATCAATCATCTGGAGATTCTATATGGAGACTTTCATTCTGGTCTCTGCCACATTTTACTTGTGGGCAAAACACTGTTTCTGAGTATGGAGTGAGAAACGTTCCCATTATAGTGATTTATTTCTACAAACAATAGCAGTTTTAAAAGTACCTAAGTAAAAAGGTCAATGTCAGATTTATAGAACATTAAATTATTTTTGGAGGAGTTGTTGCTTTTTATGGTCCACTTTCATATATTTTCCACTATACAATCTATCTGTAAAGACCACTTTCTGCTAGATTCAAAGGGTAGGTGTGATGAGATTGAGGTCTCTTGGTCCTTAGATTACTATAGTCCCCCAAAGGAGGTAACAGACAAGTCATTCTTGGGTCATTTAATACTAGACTGAATAAAAGAAATAGACACAATATGCTTTAGGGAACAATACTAGACAGTGAAAGGGCATATGTGACCTAATAGGATTTTCCCTCTATTTTTAATTTTATATTTCTAAGAGAAAAATCATGTAAGCCAATAAAATGAGCATTGTATTTCTGATCGATGATATTTTGTGTCTGCAATAAATGTCATATTGCTCTGAAAAATATGTTGTATGACATGAAAAAATTGCTTTTAGGGATTGCATAGCAATATTATTTTCAAATATATACAAAAGGATAGAAAAGGGAGAGAAATAGGAAAATTGTGAGTGATCCATATTATAAATATGGATTTAAACCACAGCTATCTCTGCATTTATATTCATATCTACATCCCTATGTCACTAATATAAATGTCAGAGTTGCCAAGTTGTAAATTTTCTCTACCACTGTTTTTTATCCTTTTTAAAAAATAAGCATCGAAGAATTCCAAAACTATTTTGCTCTACTGGAGAACATCTGCCACATGGTCAGCATACTATGCAAGATGAGAGTGATGATGATGTCTATGATAAATCAAGATAGTATTTGCAGTGATATCACTATGAGAGGTAGAGAAATTGATTACAGTCAACTCAAGTCGATCATCATAGACAATTATTGTGGTATTATAGATTTGCAGCTGAGAAAGAGTTCATAAGTCATCTGCTCACAAAATTATATGTAGATTTAGAAATAGAAGAGACCATGCAGGCTAGCTAATACAATTCATTAATTTACAGGGAAGAAACTGAAACTGAAGGAAGTTATAGGACATGGTCAACATCACACAGGTGATCATTCTGTAAGGTTGAACTTGCACCCACATTCTTTGAGTTCAAATGTAGCACTCCTTTCACTGCCCCATTTTATCCCATAATAATAATTATTAATAATAGCTAGAATTTATATGATGCTTACTTTGTTTATTTATATGTGATGTTTATGTTCTATTCTTCTCTCTCTCTCTCTCTCTCTCTCTCTCTCTCTCTCTCTCTCTCTCTCTCTCTCTCTCTCTCTCTTTCTTTCTCTCTCTCTCTCATATATAATATTCTAGGTGTTATAGTGCCCTGAGCCCTGGGCCTGGAGTTAGGAAGACTCATCTTTCTGAGTTCAAATCCAGTCTATTCAACTCTCAGAACATATTGTAGAGATCAGAGTAAAGAGGGGAAGATACATATAAGGCTTCTATAATAGAGATGATGGGTTGTAACGGAGGTCTGAAGTATGATGCTAGCCATAGACAGAGAAAATATATAATGGTGCACCAGTTTTGTAGAGGTAGAATTAATATAAAGGCAAATGACAGGAGGAATGAACAAAGGTACAGTAAAGGGTCATTGACAATACTATCATTAAAAATGATAGCACTGTTAACACAAACAAAAACTCCTCAAGGACTCCTCAGCAAGAGGAGTAGGCTTGGGAAAGGGGTGAAGAGATAGTATCATAACATAATTCATAACATAAAGTACATAAAGCTTTTACTCAGGAGGCTGGAATCTGAGGAGACACAGTCCTCCACTGTAAAATATACTTTCTTACCATCATCAGCCAAAGCATTTGATATATAATTATCTGTTGGTCTGAAAGTCACCACCAACAGGGTCCCATCACTATGGCAGTACTCTACCCCCAAATACAGATCTGACTAGAGCTAAGCAGAGCCTTCCCTTAATATGGCTGGACTTACGTTGACATCTCCGTCTGTTTTACCACTCCTAGTTAAAGTATCTTCCCTCCTTAGAAGAAAAAAGAAATCTATCTTCAGCTCTATCAATTTCTGTTACAAAACTGGTTAGTTTTCAATGGCACTAGTCAGATGGAAATGCTTCATAGATATTTGAAATGTTGATTCAGAGTTAGCAAGGGATATCAGGGTCATAGACAACAGCAATAAAACACTGGGGGTTTGTCCTCCAAATTCATATTAGGACATTGAGTGATAAGCAAATAACATAGTATTGAAGAGAGAAGAGCAAACGAACTGGAGGGCAGAGCATTGGAAAACATTAGCATTGGAAGCAGGAAAAGAAGATGGAAGAGTCAGCTAGAGAGGAGAGGTAGATACCATGTAAGGGTTATAATAGAAATTAAGGCATTAGAGCATCCAGAAAGAGGAGATGGTCAGCAGTGTCACACAATATACTGTTCGGCCAAGGAGAACGAAGACTGAGAAAAGGCAGTGGATCCACCTCTTGGTGGAGGTCTGACTTTAGAGAAAGCAGTTTCAATAGAGTGGTGGGGACAAATACTGGGTTGTGAGAGTGATTCAATTGAGAGAAAGTGTTGGTAGTATATGCCCTTTGGTAGTTAAAGGGGAAAAAAAGACATAGGATGATCTCTTAGGGATAGTACATTTATGACTGATGGATTTTTATTAAGGTTATTGAGATCTGAGCCTCTTAGCAAAGAAATAAGTGTTAATGGAAAGGGAATAATTGAAGATAGATAACAAAGGAGGGAGAACTGGTTGGACGCAATTTTAAAGAAATCAATTAACAAGCATCTATTAAGGTCCTATTGTGTCAGGCATTGTACTATTTTCTGGGAATATAAGTACAAAGAATGAAACAATTTCCACTAAAAAAAAACTATTTAAATTTTAGTGGGAAGAGAATAAGGTAGCAAGAGTTAAGGTACAGAGCTTACGATTTCTTGGCAATGAAAAGCAATAATAAAACACATATTTTAATTTGTTCATGGAAAGTAGTTTGCTATTTTTGGGTCATGTAACTGCTTGTCCCAATTTTATGTCCTTTCCATTGAAGCTAGATAATAGTCAATCTTAGATCTCTTTATTTTAGGAAACTTTGTAATTTTTTAGCAGTCTCCCCTTGGGTTTAAATATAATTCTTATGCTTGCTGAGGTGCTAAAATCATCTTTGATCATTAGCTTTTGACTTGAAAAATATTCAAATATTTAGTCCCATCTTTGTAGCAAAAAAAAAAAATAAGTAGACTGTATTGAGGCAATTTCTGTTTTTCTCACTTAATTCAGCAGTTGTTGGCTGTTGAATTTTGTTTATGAAATAAAGTTCAGCATGTAGGTCTAGGCACAGACCTTTTTATGTCTATAATAAATGCCCTTTAGGGATATGAAGACACTAGGACTTTCTTACTCTAGCTATGCTTAGTTTGTAGCTCTCTTAGAAAAGATAGTCTTTTGAGAATATGCTGTGTGTCTTTACTAAGAGAATATCATTTTTAGTATTGCTTTTGTGTATGGCTTAAATATAGCTGACTTTACTTTCCTAGAATTTTCCCTCATAAATATTTAGGAGTTGTGGCCTGGTGTGGTGCCCAAGCTACTGCTGTTGAAAAAACTTTAACCTACAGTTGTTTAATATTGCAAACTTGTAGTTCCTGAAGTTTGTTTCTTCCAAAAATGTGTTTTAATTTGTTATGAGGTGAAGAAGTCTGTATATTTGATTTTCACAAAGAATTTTGAATGTCAGTGTCATACCTGGCCAAATTTCAGTTATTAAGAACTTGTAGTAATTGGTATATTCATGTTTAGATGATGTGGGGAATGAAAATCCATTGTATTTGCTAAATAAAGTTCCTAAGTCAGTGACCACGGGAACATACAAAAGTCACAAATGGACAGAAATCGTGAAAATCCAAGATGATGTATCCTCTAAAAATCTTATATTTTCCTTTTGGATAGTACATCTATTTGGGTATGAATATGACTGATGTTTAGGGAATCTGAACCCTTCACACAAATACTGCAACAGCAATATATAAGCCTGTGTGAGGAAGAGCTGGAATCTAACCTGTTCCACCTTAACAATTTTCTTCGCCAAAAGTGGGAAGCAATGGTGATAAGACGACAAACATGAAAGTCTCTGGATTAAAAAAGAGGATATTCCATTGATGAAGATTATGCCTCAATATAGAGGAGAAATTATAGATTGCTGGAATTGTGGGGGCTTTGGAGAAGTGGGGATCAGGAAAGGCTTTGTAGTGAAGGACTACTAAAGAAAATAAAAGAATCTTAGAGACACAGATGAAGAGGAAGAGCATTTCAGTTATGTGGGGGAGAGAGAGCAATGACTGTATCAATGAAGTGTCAATGAAGAATGGCCAATGTGGGAAGAAGAGTAGTATATAAAGAGATTATAGAGATATGTGTAGAGAGAACCAAAAGTAGAAGTGGCAGCAGAGATCCCTCAGTGTTTCCTTTCAAACAATAATACCTCAAATTATATTCTGGAGCAAGAAAGTCAAAAAAAGGTGGATGTGGAACATTTTTTTCTAGGCAAAAACAGTTTAGGAGATTGGAGGAAGAGCTCTGTAACACTGTGGTTGGGAAGTTCATACGGTGGCAAAACAAGCTATATGGCCTTGAGGGCACCAACAGCAGAAGCAGCAACAAAAACAGCTTTCAGAAATCTCCAGGCAAAACCTTAAAGGGCAACTGTTGAGAAAGAGATTACAATGAGCAATAGTTCTGACACTAGGGAAAAGAAGAAGTATTATTTGGAAACTCCACTACCAAATTAAAAAATGATTTAAAAAAAAATAAAAAAGAGTGGTAGAAGCAAAGTTGCAAAAAATAAATGAGTGATGCCAGAAAATTATGAAAAGACAATCTTTGATAAAAGAGGTACCAAAATATTAAAGAAAATAGCATCTTATGAAAATAGAATTGGCCAAAAAGAAAAAGAGATAGAAAAGCTCACTAAAGGAAAGAATTCCTTTAAAATTAGAATTGAGAAATAGAAATTAATGACCCCTTGAAATATCAAGAAAAAATAAAATAAAGTAAAAAAAGTATGCAAAATTAAAGAATGTGAAATTTTCAGAGAAAAAACTGATCTAATAAAAGCAGAATCAAAGAAAGATATTGACATCATATTTTCAGAAAATTTTAAGGAAAACTTCCCTGATAGCCTAGAACCAGAGGTAAAATAGAAATTAAAGGAATCAATCAATCACGACCTAAAAGAGCTCAAATAATGAAAAATTCATGAAATACTATGGCTAAATTTCAGAGCTTCTGATTCAAAGGAAAAAAAAACACCTTAAAGTAGCTAAAAAGAAACCTTCCAATTATCGTATAGCCATAGATATTACCAGATTTAGCAGCTACCAAGTTAAAAGAGAAGTCTTATAATATGTCATGGAAAGCAAAAGAACTGGGATTAAAGTCAATAATAAAGTACCTTCTGCCCTAAAAATACAGAATCTAATCCTTCAAAGTAAAACAATGATATTTAATGAAAAGTCATAAAAATTCCTGAAGACCACAGCTGAATAGAAAACTTAATTTTCAAAAACATGAATAGCAAAAAAAAAAAAGAAAAGAAAAGAAAAGAAAAAACATGAGACTCCATGAGGTTAAATTTCTATATAATAAAATAGTATATGTAACTTCTAAAAAAATATTATTAGAGTAGTTATAAGGACAGTATGTTAACAGAGAATATAGAAATTAATTATGTTAGCATAATGTAAAAAAATGTAAGCATGAGGAAGAGGGTCACCTGAGAAAAGGGGGAAGTAAGAGAAAGGACAGGAAACATACTCTCACATCAAAGAAGCACATAAGGAAGAGATTTTACACTAGGGGAAAAATTGTGTGGTGGGAAAATACTAGAATGTCATTTGCATTAAATCCATTCAAAGAAGAAAAGTACATATATACATAATCACTAGGTATAGAAATCTCTCTAACTCAATAGGGAAGTAGGGGAATGAAGAAATGCAACAGTGATAAAAGGGAGTATGAATAAGGTAAAGCAGCAGTAAGAAGCAAATCAAACTTGAAAGGAGGGACAGCAGAGAGAGAAAGACAGAGACAGAGAGAAAGAGAAGATGGACAGACAAACACACATAGTAAAAAAGCTAAGATAGAATGAAGGGAAATGTTAGTTAGTAATCTTCACCTTGAATGTGAATAGGATGAATTCTTCCAATAAAAGGAAATAGATAACAGTTTGAATTAGAAACCCCAATGGAAAAACATGTTTTTGTTTTTATAAAAATCACATGAATCAGAGACATGTATAGAGTCAAAATAAGGGACTAACTCAGAATTTATTGTACTTTAGCTGAAGTTTAAAAAAAAGACAGAGGCAGTAATCCTTATCTCAGATACAATAAAAGCAAAAGATAGACCTAATTAAAATAGATTAGAAGGGGAACTACACTTTGTTAAATGCAACACTATCTATATTAAAGGAATTCACACCAAACAAGATACCATTCAAGTCATTAAGGAAAAGGATTAATGAATTAAAGGAAGAAATCTAGAGTAAAACTATATTGGTGGGGGACCTCAACTTTCTTCTTTCAGAGAGAGCGAAAACTAAACATGAAATAAATAAGAAAGAAGTTAAAGAGATAAATATAATCTTAGAAAACAGATATGGTAGGCTACAGAAAATTGAATATAAATAGAAGAATTATACCTTTTTCTCATCTGTACATGGCATTTTCACAAAATTAACCATGTATTTATGACATCAGATCTTCATATAAAATGCAGAAAAGGAAAATTGTTACATGAATGTTTGTTCAGACTATAATGCAATAAAAATTAAAAAAAGACAACCACAGATTAAATTCACAGATTAAATTAAAAATTAAATAACTTCATACTGAAAATGAATATATATCATAATGAACCACTAATTTCATTAAAGAGAATGAAAATAATGAAACTGCATGCCTAAATTTTGTGGGAAACAGAAAAAGCATTACTAAAGGGAACATTTTATTTCTAAATGCATGAATCAATGAAAGAGCAAAAGAACAGGTCAAAGAATGAGACATGCAACTACAAAAAAAAAGAAAAAAAACAAATTAAGACTCCATTTAAACACCAAAGTGGAATTTCAGAAAATGAAGGGACAGATTAATAAAATTGAATATATATATATATATATATATTTGTAAACTAGAAGCCTGATTTATTTAAAGGGCAATAAAACAATTAATCCACTCTTTGATTTTATTTTTAAAAGGAAGAAGAAAATCAAAATATCAATATCCAAACTGAAAATGTAAAATGTACCACCAGTGACAATGAAATTGAATTAATTATTGATAGTTATTTCATCCAATTATATGCAAGTATGCTTATAAACTAAGTGAAATTGAGGAGTGTTAGAATATTTACTAGAATTCTAAAAAGGAAACAAATAATTATAGAAAAGAAATTGAACAAAATACCAATGAGATTACTAAGTAAAAATCTTTAGGAATATATGCATTTGCAAGTATTATAACAAAAACATTTAAGGAATAATTAATCATAACACACTAAAACCTATTTGAAAAATAGGTAAAGAATGTTGTACCAAATTTCTAATATAATGTAAATATGATTTTGATACATAGACCAGACATAGCAAAAGCAGAGGAATATATAGACCACTTTCATTAATTAATATAGATGTAAAAAAAAAAAACTAAATAAAAAACTAATAAAGAGATCAAAGCAATATATCATAAAGATCATACACTGTGACCAGATAAGAATCATATCAGAAATATAAGTTTTCTTCAACATTAGGAAACTATAATCATAATTGATGCTATCAATATGACAAAAATCATATTATATCAATAGATGCAAAAAAGTTAACACTCATTCCTATTAACATACTTGAAAGAATAGGAATAAAGGGATCCTTTGTCAAAATGACAAATAATATCTATATAAAAACCAATGATAGACATTATCTATTAGGGGGATAAATTTGAAGCCTTCACAAGAAAATCAAGGGTGAATCAAGAACATTATAATCACCACTATTCAATATTGTATTAGGAATTTTACCTTTAACAATAAGAAATTTATATATATATATGCACATATATATATATATCTTACACACATATTCATACCTATACACATAAGAAGTAAAACTTACCCTGCAAATGAAAGGATTGTAAACTTGGAGAATCCTAGAGAATCAATTAAAAGATTAATTGAAACTATTAACAACTTTAGCAAAACTAAAGGTTATATGATAAAATCAAGAAATCATAAAATTTTATTTATTGTCCAATAAATCTGAGCAGCATGAAAAAGAAATTCCATTCAAGTTCACCACAGACTGAATACAATATTAAGTGTCTGCTTGCCAAGATAAACCCAGAAAATAAATAATAAAAATAATTATAACAGCATATTTTATACGAATAAAGATTGATCTATGCAATTGGAGAAATATTAATTGCTCATGGGTGGGCTGAATAAATATTTTAAAAGGCCATTTACCCTAAGTCAGTTAATTTTTTCTGTACCATATTAATCAAACTACCAAATTTTATTTTATGGAGCTAAAAAAGTAAAAATAAATTATATGAAACAACAAGAATATTAAGGCAATCAATGAAAAAATATTAAGTAAATCCATCTAGGAGTAAGAGATTTCAACTTATGTTACAAAACAGGAATCATAAAAAACAATCCATTATTGGAAAAGATCAGTAGAATAGATTGGGAACAAAGCAGTAAATGACTATAAGAATCTATTGTTTCATAAAAGATATGATAAACTTCTGGGCTAAGAACTCACCATTTGACAAAAATTGCCATAATCAGAAAGCAGTTTGTCAAGAACTAGGCATAGAATGACATTTCATACCATATAAAAAAATAAGGTCCAAACAGATAAATGATTTAGACATTAAGGAAAATATATTTTGTAAATTAAGGTCATGAAAAATTATACTAAATCTGTAAATAAAAGAGTTTGTGATTAACAAAAGATAGGAAGGATCACAGATAGTTTTGATTTCATAACATTAAAAAGTGCACCACTAGAACTAATGCAGCCAGAATTAGAAGAAACATCATAAACAGGAAAGTTACAGAAAATTTCTTCACTATAGGCTTCATTTCTCAAATACATAGCAAAAATATAATCTTTTTATCAATTGATAAATGGCCAAATGCTCTGAACAAACGGTTTTCCGAAGAATAAATCAAAGCTATCATTACATGGGGAAAATGTTTTAAATCACTACTGATTATAACAACATAAAATAAAACTATTGTGAGGTACCAATTCAAATCTATCAATACCTGCATCATATAATAGAACTTCTTTTTGTAGTGATAAAGGATCAGAAAGTGAGGTTACAGCCATCAAATGGGGAATAGTTGAACAGGGGTAAACCATTGTGATAAAATCTAATTGTGCTATGAGAAACAAGGAGTAGAATATATTCAGAAAAAAAAAACTGTATAGATTTATGTGAATTCATGGAAAGTGAAATGAGTAGACACAGTATGACACAGTAGAAAGTAATAGCAATATTGTAATGATGATAGCCTGTGAAAGATTCAGCTACTTTGATCAATAATAATCTAAGACAATTCCAGAGGTCTCATGATCAAAAATGCTATTGACCTCTACAGAGAAAACTGATGAACTCCAAGTACAGATTGAAACATACCTTTTTAAACTTTCATTATTTTTCCTGTTTTCTCTTTAAATGTTTTCTTTTTCAATGTGGCTTATATGAAATTATTTTATATGAGTTTACATGCATAATCAATATCATATTTTGTATCTGCTAAATAGGTAGAGGGAAAGAGGGAGGGGGAAAAGTTGGAACTCAGAATTTTAAAAAATGAATCTTAATTTTTTACATGTAAAAATATTTAATAAAATGAATTATATATGTATATGTAAATGTTGCATTATTAGGTTACCCTATCTAATATTATATGATTCAACATGCATCTAGAAGCAGAGCATTAGAATAGATAACAGGGTATAGGAAATGTTTCTTTAAGAAATATTTACTCCTCTAAGGCATCAATAACCTAGTAAAAACATATATAAACCTAAAAAATGATGTAAAAATTTGATTTATCAAAGACAAAATTTGCAATTTTCCTTCACTTACTCCTCTTTCAATCAATGACAGGTATGTCTAAGTTGCCTTTTATGTACTTCCACTGTGCTAGACCTTAAATGAGAAATAATAAAACTATTCCTATTCAGAAGTGTATCATTGCATGGTGGGATATAGTCCCAAACAATAAGCATAAGGAAACAAATAAGAAATATAGGTGGCTTAGGTCAAAATAAATACCTGAAATCTAATGTTTTGAAATTTTGTTTCCATTTGTAACTTTCCTCTCAGATCAAAGGGCTAAAGTTGAAAGAGAACATTCTCTCTCTCTCTTTTTTTTTTTGTGAAAATGTAGATCAGTTTTGAATTTTACTCTGATACCTCATAGATTGAAATCACATGGACTCATAACATATATTCACTCACCTTCTACTCCTATTTTAAGGTAGAAAACTGAGAGACAAAATGAAAAAGATAAGTAGAAGGAATGACAGGAATGAACAGTGAAAAAGGCAGAGGGAGAAAAGATAAATGTAATAAAAGTGAAGAAATGGAAAGCAAAATACAGGAATTAATGGCAATGAACATCACTAAGTCATTAACTCATCTTCAATTATTCAAGAACCTGTGATTTAATCACTGAGGGTAGTATACGGAGGGCAATGGTTGGTACTGTTTTATAAAATATAAAAATACTAGATAGTAAATCCCTACTATTAGTCTTGGGCTGATAAAAGCCTAGAAACCTTAGGACAATAAATCTGAAACTTGAAAGAACCGTAGAGGACATCAATTCAGTATCCTCTTTTCACAGAGGAACAACTCAAATCACAAGATTTAGTGCCTTGATTTCCTATCTTGTGTTTTTCCTCACTTTTGGATCCCTTAGGGTACCTTGCTTGAAGACATCTATCCTTGGAGATAAGATAGAACACTTCTAGTCAGGTCACAAAGAGGAATGATAGTAATTCTTGTACTTTGTGTATGTTTGTAAATGTGTGAAGGGGATGTTTGTGATGTTTTTATACTGATCTTAAAACACCAAATAAAATGTATATTTTTATACATTCACACATATCTTGAGTTGAATAGAAAAAAAGGATTGTATATGAAATAAACTGAACCTATACCTTTCAAAACTATCTCATGAAAATCCAAAGGATTTCTTTGTGAGATCCAATTTCTCATCGAGGCTTCTTTATTTCAATCTAGTGCTCCTGCCATTCTAATATTGATTCTATTAAATTCATGGGCAGTAAACTAACACATTAATAAAATATTCACATTTCATGAATCTTAAAAAAAAAAACTCAAGCAGGAATAACATGGGGAAAAGGGTAAATACATTCTCCATTTTACTTAACTTATTTGGAAAATTGTTTTTACAGATATTTGGTCAAATAAAATATCTTTTAAAAAATTAAAGCATATCCTTTAAATATTGGAGGCAAAGTATTCGTTTTGCTTCCTTTTTATGATTTAAAACTTTGAATCACTATTCTAGTTATAATTTGTTTTGATGCACCATTTCATACATAGATCTAACAACATATAATGCTGTAAATCAATACTCATATAAAACCAAACTCCCAAAATATAAACACAAATGAACTAAATTTAAAAAGACTGCATTTTGATCTTCATTCTGACTCCAACTGTTCTGTATCTGGAGGTAGATAACATTCTTTGTCACAAGTCCTTCAGAACTATTCTGGATCGCTGTTGTTCATCGTATGGTATTGCTGTTATTGTGTACAATGTTCTCCTGGTTTTGTTTTTTCACTCTGCATCAGTGCAGTTAGATCTTTATCTATTCTGAAATCATCCTGTCCCTCATTTCTTACAGCATAAGAGGATTCCAAAGGATAGACTCTTTTAAAGCAACCAACGAAAGAAATTATTTGAGATAAAATCAATGGACTTGATTATAGAAAGATTAAAGGATTTTTCACAAGAGAGTGATTCTACATAAATTAAAAGAAAAAAACAACTTGAAAAAATCAGACATTTCCCATAAGAACACATATGAAGAATGAAGTTAAAATATCTCTACATTAAATTACTGGGTGTCAAGAACTATCAGATCAAGAAAAACATATAGCAAGCTGCTAAGAAGAAGTCATTCAGATACCAAGGAACTACAGTGAGGATAACACAGGATCTAGCTACATCTTCACTGAAGGACTGAAAGGCAAGGAATATGATATTCCGGAAAGCAAGGGAACTAGGTCTACAACCAAGAATCAAATACCCATCAAAACTGACTATATTCTTACAAGGGAAAGTGTGGTCATTTAACAAAATACAAGAATTCTAAGAATTTCTAAAGAAAAGACCAGACCTGAACATAAAATTTGATGCCCAAACACAGAACTCAAGAGAATCATCAAAAGGTAATTAAGAAAGGGAGAAAAAAGAAAAACAAAATAAAACAAACAAAAAAAGTTTGTCTTTGTAATTCTAAATAAATTGTTATAATCACCTGAGTAGTTAGAAGAACTATACTTAGAGGGAACAGTGACAAACTATATAGGATGAAATGTCAAGGCATAAATATGTATATAGATATATATATGCATATATATGTATACATATATATATAAGACTAGAGATTAAAAAGAGGTTAATAATGAGAGAAATGGGTAAAGAAACAAAAGGGGATACATTTATATGTCACAAGGAAGCTCATGGTAGGTTGGGGGGAGAACATCAATACACTAGAATGGTAGAGAGGCTAAAAATAGGAAATACTCAATTCTTAAATGCAATGACATTGACTCAAAGTGGAAAGAACAATCAAATACATTGGTTCAGAGGATTGATTTGTACCTTATAGGGAAGTAGAAGGGTAACAAACAGAATTGTGGGGAGGGAAGGAATACAAGGGAGGGAGAGGGGGGGGTAGTTTGAAAAAATTTTAAGAAAATAAGGGGGGAAATAATAAGGGAGGATGTGGAAAGAGAAGCAAAATGAGGGTGGAAAATAGGGGAACTGATTAAAAATAAAACATAGGTGTAAAAGGAAATAGTGAAAGAAGAAAAGGCAGGACTAGGAGTGGTAAATACAATGTTGGGAAATACACAACTGGTAATAATAACTCTGAATGTGTTTGGAATGAACTCACCCATAAAATGCAAACAAATAGGAGAGTGGATTAGAAACAAAAACCCTACCATATGCTGTCTACAAAAAACACACATGATCAAGACAGACATGCATAGGGTAAAAGTAAGAGGATGGAGCCAAATCTATTGGGCATCAACTGATAAAAATAAGGCAGGACTCACAATCATGATATCAAACAAAACCAAAGTAAAATAAGATTTATGCAAAAGGGAAGTTAATTAAATTCTAATGAAAGGCAGTACAGAGAATGAGGAAATATCAGTACTCAACATGTATGCACCAAATGACATAGCATCCAAGTTTCTAAAGGAGAAACTAATGGAGCTCAAGGATGAAATAGATAGAAAAACTATACAGATAGGAGACCTGAAAATCCCCCTATCAAAATTAGATAAATGAAACCAAAAAATAAATAAGAAACAGGTAAGAGAACTGAATGAAATCTTAGAAAAATTAGTTAGTAGATATGTGGAGAAAAATAAATAGGGACAAAAAGGAATACAACTTCTTTTCAGTAGCAAATGGAACATCCACAAAGATTGTCCATGTACTAGGTCATAAAAACATTTCAAATAAGTGCAAAAGAGCAGAAATAATAAATCAATCTTCTCAGACCACAATGAAATGAAAATAATAATAAGTAAGGGTACATGGAGAGGCAAATCAAAAATTAATTGGAAATTAAACAATGTGATATTCCAAAATCAATTAAAGAAAAATCATAGGAAAATTAATAACTTCATTGAAGAAAATGACAATGATTAGACATTCTTTCAAAATCTATGGGATGCAGCCAAAGCAGTACTCAGGGGGAAATTTATATCCTTGAGTTGATATATTAACAAATTAGAGAGGGCAGCGATCAAAGAATTGGACATGCAAATTAAAAAACTCGAAAGTGAACAAATTAAAATTCTCAGATGAAGACTAAATTAGAGATCCTAAAAATCAAAGGAGAAATTCATAAAATTGAAAGTCAAGTAACTATTGATTTAATAAATAAGACTAGAAGCTGGTACTCTGAAAAAAAAATAGACAAAGTACTGGTCAATCTAATTTGAAAAAAGGAAAGAAGAAAACCAAATTGACAATATCCAAAATGAAAAGGGAGACCTGACCGCTAATGAAGTGGAAATTAAGGCAACCATTAAAAACTACTTTGCCCAATTATATGACAATAAATATACCAATCTAGGTGATATGGATGAATATTTACAAAAATTTAAACTGCCTAGACTAACAGAAGAAGAAATAGAATTTTTAAATAATCCTATATCAGAAAAGGAAATCCAACAGGCCATCAAAAACCTCCCTAAGAAAAATTCCCCTGGGCCTGATGGATTCACAAGTGAATTCTATCAAACATTCAAAGAACAGCTAATCCCAATACTATATAAACTATTTGACATAAGAATCAAAGAGGGAGTTCTACCAAACTCCTTTTATGACACAAACATGGTACTGATTCCAAAGCCAGGCAGGTCAAAAACAGAGAAAGAAAAATATAGACCGATTTCCTTAATGAATATAGATGCAAAAATCTTAAAAAATATACTAGCAAAAAGACTCCAGGAAGTCATCACGAGGGTTATTTACTATGACCAGGTATGATTTGTACTAGGAATGCAAGGATGGTTCATCATTAGGAAAACCATTCACATAATTGACCATATTAACAAGCAAACTAACAAAAATCACATGATTATCTCAATAGATGCAGAAAAAACCTTTGACAAAACACAACACCCATTCCTATTTAAAGCACTAGAAAACACAGGAATAGAAGAACATTTCCTAAAAATAATAAATAGTATATATCTAAAAATATCAGCAAACATCATCTGCAATGTGGATAAACTAGAAGCCTTCCCAATAAGATCAGGAATGAAACAAGGATGCCCATTATCACCTCTATTATTTAGCATTGTACTAGAAACACTAGCACTAACAATTAGAGAAGAAAAAGAAATGAAAGGTATTAAAATTGGCAATGAAGAGACCAAGCTATCACTCTTTGAGGGTGATATGATGGTCTACTTAAAGAATCCTAGAGAATCAACTAAAAAGCTAGTGGAAATATTCAACAACTTTAGCAAAGTTGCAGGATACAAAATAAACCCACATAAGTCATCAGCATTTCTATATATTTCCAACACTTCTCAGCAGAAAGAATTAGAAATAGAAATTCCATTTAAAATCACCATAGACAATATAAACTACTTAGGAATCTATCTGCTGAGACAAACACAGGAACTATATGAACACAACTACAAAACACTCTCTTCACAATTAAAACTAGATCTAAACAAATGGAAAAACATTGATTGCTCATGGGTAGGATGAGCTAACATAATAAAAATGACAATCCTACCCAAATTAATTTATTTATTTAGTGCCATACACATTGAACTACCAAAAAACTTTTTACTGACTTAGAAAAAAAACATTAAAAAGTTCATTTGGAAGAACAAATGATCAAGGATATCCAGGGAAATAATGGAAAAAAATTGAAGGAAGGTGGACTTGTAATCCCATATCTCAAACTATACTATAAAGCAGTAGTCATCCAAATAGTTTGGTATTTGCTAATAGACAGAAAGGAAGATCAGTGGAATAGACTTGGGGTAAATGACTTCAGCAAGACAGTCTCTGATAAGCCCAAAGATGCCAGTTTTTAGGATGAAAACCCACTATTTGATAAAACTGCTGGGAAAATTGCAAGACAGTATGGGAGAGATTAGGTTTGGATCAACCTCTACCACCCTACACCAAGATAAACTCAGAATGGGTCAATGACTTGAATATAAAGAAGGGAACTCTAAATAAATTAGGTGAACATATAATAGTATACATGTCAGATCTTTGGGAAAGGAAAGATTTTAAAACCAAGCAAGAACTAGAAAAAGTCACAAAATGTAAAATAAGTAATTTTGATTATATCTAATTAAAAAGGTTTTGTAAAACAAAACCAATGCAACCAAAACTAGAAGGGAAGCAACAAATTGGGAAACTACCTTTATAACAAAAACCTCTCACAAAGGTCAAATTACCCAATTTTATAAAGGGTTAAATCAATTATACAAAAAAATCAAGCCATTCTCCAATTGATAAGTGGGCAAGGGACATGAACAGGCTGTTTTCAGCCAAAGAAATCAAACCTATTAATAAGTACATGAAAAAGTGTTCT
The DNA here is from genome assembly GCF_027887165.1 of Monodelphis domestica. Classification (NCBI taxonomy): domain Eukaryota; kingdom Metazoa; phylum Chordata; class Mammalia; order Didelphimorphia; family Didelphidae; genus Monodelphis; species Monodelphis domestica. The sequence goes on from NC_077232.1 coordinate 236,019,200, forward strand.
AAATCTCTTATAATCAGAGAGATGCAACCAAAACAACTCTGAGGTATCACCTCACACCTAGCAGATTGGCTAATATGACAGCAATCAAAAGTAATGAATGCTAGAGGGGATGTGACAAAATCAGGACATTAATGCATTGCTGGAGGGGTTGTGAATTGATCCAATCATTCTGGAGGGCAATTTGGAACTATGCCCAAAGGGCGATAAAAGACTGTCTGCCCTTTGATCCAGCCATAGCACTGCTGGGTTTGTACCCCATAGAGATCATAAGGAAAAATATTTGTACAATAAAATTCATAGCTACGGGTTTTGTGGTGGCAAAAAATTGGAAAATGAGGGGATGTCCTTCCATTGGGGAATGGATGAGCAAATTGTGGTATATGTTGGTGATGGAATACTATTGTGCTCAAAGGAATAATGAACCGGAGGAATTCCATGTGGACCAGAACGACCTCCAGGAATTGATGCAGAGCGAAAGGAGCAGAACCAGGAGAACATTGTACACAGATTCTGATACACTGTGGTACAATCGAAGGTAATGGACTTCTCCATTAGTGGCAATGCAGTGATCCTGAACAACCTGCAGGGGATCTATGAGAAAGAGCACTATCCACAAGCAGAGGAAAATCTGTGGGAGTAGAAACAGAAGAAAAACAACTGCCTGATTACATGGGTTGAGAGGATATGGCTGGGGATATAGACACTAAATGAACATTCTAGTGCAAACATGAACAACAGGAAATATGTTCTGATCAGGGACACTTGTAATACCCAGTAGAATTTCACGTCAGGTACAGGAAGGGTGGGGGGAGGGAATGGAGGGAAGGTATATGATTCTTGTAACCAAGGAATAATGTTCTAAATTGACTAAATTAATATATTAATTAAAAATAAAAATAAAAAGAAGCAGAATCTTCAAATAAGTGAATTAATAACTTGTAGGGGAAAATAGGTCAAGTCTGGCATCTACATTTTTTTTAAAGAATCTAGTTCCTAATTATAAGACAGGCAAAAAACCTTTAGGAAACATTTGTCAAGGGACAACAATGGACAATTTTCGAAGCAACAACAGATCATTAAATTGCCTAATTATCAGAGAGTTGTCACTAGAATGACAAAAGGAAAACATAAGATCATTTATTGACAGGACTAAAGGAAAATAAGAACTGCAATCCTTTGTTCTGGGATTATAGACTAGTACAAACATTTTGTAGAAATCTATGGTGATATTCATTGAATCACAAAACCTTTCTACCAAATAATTCCATTCATTGCTAATACTGTATCCCCAAAATTCAATTTAAAGAAAAGAATTCAGTGTGGATAATTAGCATGTTTATAAAATATACATAAAAAGAAACAATTTTATATACATATTTATTAACATTTTGGCTAAACAAGTTTTGGCATGGGATTGTACTGAAATGCCACTATGCCATAAGAAATGATGAGGAGGTTATTTTTGACAAAACATGGAAAGACCTATTTGAAATTATGAAAAGTGAAATAAACAAAATAAAAAATATACACGGCAACATAAATAATCTTTGAAGAATTACTTTTTATATGTTTACATGAAGAGAAAGAACTGATAAATAGAAATAAGACATAGTTTTATATATACATGTATCTTTTTATAAAAATCCTTCTCTAATGGGGTAGGAGAGGGAGAGTGTTAATATAAACAAGGTATTTTAATGTAATGAACAAACTAATACATTAATAAATTTAAATTAAAAAATACTTTGAGTACTAGCTGTGTGACCAACTGTTCACTTTACCCCAATGCCTTAACCCTCACCTCTCTTCTGCTTTGGAACTGATACTTAGTATTGATTCTATGGTGGAAGGTAATTTTTTTTTAAAGAATACTTTGGGCATATTCCAGAACTACCTCTTCACTTATGACCACACAAATAAATTTATATTGTCCTCCAAATTATGGTATGACTTTTAATATGCAGAACATTTATTAATTTGGAATGTATTCAAGTATTAGATCACAGATTATATATGCTGAGGTTTAAGAGCAAGAAGGGATATAAAGGTTCATCTAGTTACACATCATACTCATCCCATACCCTCATTTTAAAAATGAGGGAACTAAGAATCAGAACATGTTGGAAACATGAGATTTGAACTGAAGTTCTTTATCTCCAAACCCAGCTGCACATTATACCACAATGAGTTCATTTTATTTTCTTCTGATTATTTTCTGTTTTCATGGAATTATTGGTGAATAAAGTATCTATTTTTCAATAATTTTAAGGAGTTTAAATCAATGAATCAATTTTTCATTTTTCCCTTTTTATCTAGGACTAGGTAGTTTTGATCATTACTGTTTTTGTTGAGATAGGATAATGTCTCAACCCACTTTTTCCAGCTTTATAAATATTACACTATATCCCCTGATACTCTTGACATTTTTATCCAAATGATTTTTGACATTTTGGCCACTTTTAGAGAATATTATTTTGGTAATTTGATTTGTATAACAATAAATGTATTATATTGTATTATATACTCTATATAATAGAATCATTTTCTGATATACTGATGCGGACCAGCCACGAACAGTAAATAACACTCCTCTAATTAGTTCTTTTATTTCTCTAACATACATTATGTGGTTATACTTATAAAATGCATTATTTGTGCCTGGATACACTAATTAATATATATAATGAATATTATTGTTATCCTAAGAGGAATTTTTCTCCAGTCTCATTCTCCTTTGATTTTTCTTCATAATGTTCAAAAATGTTTATTGAGGATGGTAAATTAATATTAATCCATTATGGAACCTATTAAAGTATTTTTATTGCATTTTTGTTGATGCTCTTAGATTCTCTAAATTACTTTATTTTCTGTGGATAGGGATAATTTCATCTATTCTCTTTTTATCTTCATTCTTTCTTGTCTTGATGCTCTGGCTAGCATCATTATGTTAAAAGGGATCCTCAATCTCTTCTTCATGGATAACCCCTAAATGATGCATGGATGCACTTATATAATTGTATGTTATAAATACTTCTAAATATGTAGGCATTTGTGTCTATTGAAAAATGTACAAAGTGGCTAATTATTATACTGTAAATATGGAATTATAAATTTGATCTTATTTTAATTTACTTATAAGGCATCCTCTTTTGTCCTGACTTAAATTTTTATTGAGGTAAATTATTTTCTATATCTTATCTCTATAGACTTAAAGATCTGATGTTATTATGAAATGGTAAGATTTATTTTTAAAAATCACATTAATAATATAGATAAGTATATATATAAAATTTTTATCTAATAGTCAAAGCATATATTTTAGTTCACCTTCCATTTATGAATCATAATAATAAACAACCTGAGGCCCTTTTCTATTTTTAGTTTTCCTCCTCTATTAATTTTGTAATCATTTTTATAGTCATCTTACTTCTGCCTCAGAGCATCATAACCTTTACGTCTCCCTAATATCTTTTTTGATAATTCCTACTTTCATATAACAACCTACACGATTTTTTCCAAAGCCTTTTTTCCATTAAAGATATTCTGCACTTGAATTCCATTACAAATGGCAAACCAACAGTAGTTTCATTGGAGATCAATAGTTACATAGATGAATTCTTAGGAAGGCATATGTTATATAGGATTTTTCGTTTAATAAGATTTGCTTTTAAATAGATCAACAAAACTGTTACTGTTGGCCATCTGCCAGGAAATAGCAATGGTTTTGTTACAAAAAAGCTAATTTTTATGTTTTTGTTGATTAAAAGATGAGAGATATCATAGTCCTTAGTTTTCTTTTGTTGTTTTACAAATGGACAATACTGTCTCCTTAAAAAAAGGAGGGGTGAGGAAGAGAGAAAAAGACAGTGGAAGAGAGGAAAGAAGAGAGGAAAGAAAGATAGAAAGGAAGGAAACAGAGAAAGAAGGGATGGAGGGAGAGAGAAAAAAAGACAGAGACAGAGAGAGAGACAGACAGACAGACAGAGAGAAGACACAGAGAGAGAGAGACAGAGAGACAGAGCCAGAGAGAGACAGAGACAGAGAGAGACAGAGACAGAGACAGACAGAGAGACACAGAGAGAGAGAGAAAGAAAGAGGCAGAGTATGCATGCCATTATCATTTGCTTTATAATGAAAGTATTTCAATTTCAGAAACTATCAACATTTTCCTCTACTCTGACTTCATGACTATGTCCCAAACAGTAAGATAGTGTGTTGCAATGAAAATAATACTGGATATATACCAAGAAGACATGGGATCAACTCCAAGTTCTAACTCTTAGTTCTGTGACATTAGGCAAGTTACTTGATTACTTGGGTCTTTTTTTTTTATTGCAAAATTAGGGTAGTGAAGGTAGACCAAATGATCTGTAATGTACCTTGTGTCTCTAAAACCATAATTGAATGATCTTATGGGAAGGGTTTTCTGATATTTCAGTTCTAATTACCTGAGGTCAGTCAATATTATTTTAAAGGCAGTCAAAATTTGGAGGTACTAGTCACTGATACTATTCTAAGTGAACAAAGTGTCATTAATTCTATCATGGCATAGGGAAATAGCCATCAGAGTTCCTTACTCACAATTCTTATTCAAGGCAATTCTAAGTGTTTAAGTTTCAAATCTCCTCTTGCCTAACACATGAGTTTGATGATAAAGGAGAAAGATGAATGAATATGAATAGCTAAGAAAATCCACTACCAGTATTATAAAGGGGATTCAAAGTACATTTTCCTATTCATAGGAAGTATAGTGAAGAGGAACTGTTGTCAAATTCTTCATTGTTCTCAAATCTCCAGGCTTATGGAGTCAATCTTTGACATCTTGCAGTACTTCCTTTGTCTCTTTGGGTTCCCTAAACACCAATATGTTTCTTTTCTTGATCTAATTTTCCATGTTTCCAGTAGTACCATATCAGAGTCTCAACTGCTTTAAATTGACTTCTGGGATTGGAAGGTACCTTTAGAGATAGAAATGACTAAGATTAAAAATTATCAAACATTTTGTGTTTTCATCTATGATAAAAAAAACTTATTGTATGCTAAGCACTGGGGATATAGTTAGGAAAAACAAAGAAAGGCATTATCTGTTCTTAAGAAGCTTACTTTAGTTAGGAAAGATAAGATATATAAAACAAATTCAACTGAAAGACAGATAAGAAACCTTTGGAGTCTGAGAGTGCAGTAGTTGGATGGATTTCAAAGTCCAGAAGTCTATCCTTTATAGAAGTAGCTCAGAAACAATGTAAGGAGATAAAAAAAAGAAAAGAAAGAAAGGAGAACATGTCATAGTAAGCCTTGGAGGACCTCAAGAGGCAGTGACAGGGTAAATGGTAAGGACCAATGGTCTTGCATCTCATAGGAAGTAATAGCATTCTTGACTCACATTATCCATCCCTGTGAGTAGTGAAGCAAATCAGGTAAAGTAAGGAAGAAATGGACCCAGAATGATCCTTTCTTATTGCCCATTATCTATCTTTCTCATCTCCTTTGCTTATTCGAGCACTGGAAGTTAGTTCAGTTCTAGCTCACTTGTCACCTGGAAAACCTGTGTTATATTTCAGTCTTATAAAATGAGGGTTCTGAATCTTTCTCATGAGTTATGCATCCCTTAGCTGGTCTAGTGATGCCTATGGATCCTTTCTTAGAATTTTTAAAAATAAAAATTAAATACATTAATTTAAACATTAATTTAAGACATAAATACACATATATCATTGGTTTTCTTTGTAATATACATTTTGTACAATGTGTATAATATGTCTATTTATGTGCGTTTCTGCATATATAAACTTTATGAACCTAAATTTAAAACTCTTATCTAGAATTTATTTTCTCTTCCTCCATCTTTTATGCCAGAAACTCACAAAATAAAATTTAAAGATCTTCTGAAGTTATCCAACACTATACAGGTTTTATCCAATATATTCGTTAATTCAAAATGACCTGAACTGATTCTAGAAAGAGGAAATTTAACAAATAATATATAGTTCTACATTTGAGCTGAAAGAACTAATTATGCAAGCACAGAATAGAGATGTGGCTAAATGGCAGTTCATGCACAAGATCACATTTGTGTGTGGTGGGGAAGAAAAAAGGATAGTAGAAGAAATGAGTATTGCCCAGAAGCTTAATAAGAGTCAGTCATGTAGCTAATGCTATCTTTAGCTCCATTAATTGTATCAAAAAGTCCAGAAAAAAGAGAGATCACATTATAATTTGCCTCCAATCAGACAACAGATGGAGTGATCTAATCAGACCAGGTCTTGAATTTGATTGTAATTTGGGGATGACACATTTTAGAATGGATGTTAGCAACTTGGAACACATCCAGTGGAAAGTAACATAGATCGCAGAGGATGGTGGTGTTGAAATATCATGCAAGGATATGACAAAGGAAATAGGAATGAAAAAATATAACTAAGGACTTTTCTGTGAAGAGGCATTCAGTTTTTTCCCCTGTAATCAATCTGAGCAATTCCATTCCCAGAAATAACCAACACAGAGGGATTGGAGGCTAATTAAATTGAATTGCAACATAGTCAAGTGGAATCACCAAATACTTATTAAGCACTTTTTTCTAGAATCTATGTTGAGTGTTAAAGGTACAAAGAAAAACAAAAATAGTTCCTCCACTCAAGGGCCTTTCATTCTGAAGGGGGAGACAAAATACTTAGACCTATGTAAAAGATTTATTTAGGATAAATACATGTAATCTCAGAGGGAATGTACTACTAGTGAATGGTTAAGAAATGAAGCAGGGCAGGAAAGGCTCTGTGCAGAATTTAGGATTTGAAGAATGCCCAAGTAAGCCAGAAGGTAGAATCAAATAGGAAGAGTGTATACAGGTAGGCAAGATAGCAAATAAAAATGCAGAGTCAAGAGATGAAATGTCTTGGTTAAGAAATTTAAAAAGTCAGTGTCTTTGGAAGCAGGGGAAATGAAAGGCTTGGGTGTTTTAAGGGTTAAGGAAAGTTCACTATTTCCTTGAGGAAGACTTTAAACATGGGGTGCAAGGTTTGCCCCTCCTAATGAACCATCTGCAGCAGCAGAATTTCATAGGAACACAATTATGGAGGAAGTACACTAGTCAGATGTAAAAGGAATAATCTTGAAGTGAACAACCACCCTCATTTTTGGCAGTATTTTTGAATGTTTGGGTGTATGGATATGTGTCTATGTAGAAAAGAATGAGAATTGTCTTATCTATCAAAAATTGTAAGATGGAGCTCTCATATCCTCTTAAGTTTCACATCATTTCCTCTTAGGCAATCAGTTCCTCTGTGTTGGTTAGAATCATTTAGATAAATCATTTAGCAGATGGCTGGGGAAAAGCTATCCCCATCCCTGGTATATCATGCTTTCTTAATAAGTTCAAGAATTACTCCCCAGATTTACTGTCTATTTCCTTTATTTTTGCCCTTGTGGTTTTTCTTATGTTCCCACTCCAACAAGCCTTCTATTTCTTCTTCCAGGGATTCCCAATGAAATGTTCTCCTCCATTTCCCCCTATCTCTGTGAGGTGACTTCTTTGTTAGAATATATTTTCTTGTTGCACAAACATTTTAACTGCTCTTTTGAGCTAATTTATTCCCTTGTATAAGATATATCCTTCCATTGTCATGCTCTAGTCATGTGTCATTTCTCAAGGATTCTTAGAGATAACTGTTTACTCAAAGTTACCTCATTGCATTACATTTTCTAATTTGTGTAAAGATTTAGGAAAGGGCTTGTGTGGAAAACTTCTGAGTGAAGAAACTTCATTGTCAAAGCAGTTTGGTAGGTCCTTTGCCACTTATATTATTGTATAAAGTTCTAGTGTCAAAACTCAAAAGAAACATATACCTATATGGCATGTTGATTTAGAATATAATAAATCTAAATGATCTATCTTGCATTGTATTTTTACATATATTGTTGAACATTTATCAATTTCATATTCGTTCGGATCAGGCCATATTGGGGACTTTTTTGCAGTGAGAATTATACCACTTCTGGAAATATTGAGAAGTTATATGACTTTCCCAGGGTCACATAGTCATTATGTATAAGGTGTGTCTTGGGGTCATGGTTTCCCCATGTTTAAGACCAACTCTATTAAACAATGCTGGTTCAGTAAATTATTTATTCATAATTCATTTAATAAGATATCATAGATTTATTGCTACCAACTCTAAACTATTGTTATGACATAAATTATAATTGAACCCATATATACTACTCTCAAATATATTACTTAATATACAAATGCATATATTTGTATATATATATATATATATATATATAGATACATACATACATACATACATACATACACACTAGTGGGTTTTTTTTCCATACCATGGAATACTTTTATATGTAAATGACAACTTTCATCATTACAATTACAGCAACAATATTATTGCCTCATACTTTCTCAAATTCAAAATGAATAGACACCTAAGATAATTTATTTTCATTTATTTGTAATTAAAATTTTTTTTTGCATTGTCATATTGTCCTCGGGTTATAGGAAGTTAAAAATGAGATCACAAAATTTAATGAATTATTTCTGGTTTTCCTATGTATTTATAACAAAATTTCTTTGAATCATAGCAACAATTGGCAATCACTTATTTTATTGTTGTTATTATTATTAATTTTCTCTTTTTGGTAGCTTTTCTTTTTAAAATACATGTCCATACAGTTTTCAATAATCATTTTCTTTTCTCTCCTTTCCTCTTTTCCTTACTCCTTCTTACAATTGCAGGTACCACATTTTGGGTTGTACATGTGCTGTCACACAATATATATTTCCATGTTCATCATGTTGTGAAAGACGATACCTATTATTTATACTAGAGAACAAATTATGGAGGAAATAAAGTGAAAAATGACATACTTCAATCTGCATTCACTTTCTATCAGTAGTCAGTTCCTTCCAGGGTGGTAGATACCCTTTTGCATCATGAGTCCCTTCAAGAGGTCCTCCATCTTTGTATTGCTAATAATAGTTGTTATCCTGATAATCCTGATAACAGGATTATCACCTGATCATCCTACATTATTATTGACTGTATACAATATTCTCCTGATTCTGCATGCTTTATTTTATATCAGTTCATATAAGTCATTTGAAGGTTTTTCGTGATTGTCTTCTCTATCATTTAAGGCGCAATAATACTCCATTACAACCATATACCATAACTTGTTCAACCCTTCCTCAGTTGATGCTTCTCCCTTCGTTTTCTAGTTCTTTGCTACCACAAAAAGAGCTTCTACAAATTTTTTTTTCTCATAAGTAGCTCTTTTCCCCCCATCTGCAATCAATTTGGTTATAATCTAGTTTAAAGACTTCGTCACTTTGGCCATAGTGAGGGGGAACTCACTACCTTTCCATGCAAGCCATATTACTTTTTCGTGGCTCACTAAACCTTAACACTCCCCCCCCCCCTTAAATCGAGATGAATTGTGTGCCTCTGCAATTTCCACCATTGTTTCTACTACTTTTTAGAATAAGAAGAAGGTTGTGGCAGAGGTAGTATCCTACAGTGAAAAAGGGACTGATTTTAGAAAGGGGAAAAGAACATTATTTAAAAACTTAGTCCTACCAATGATTATGTTTGCCAAATAAATTAACTTCCCTGGCTTCAATTTCCTCTTATGTAAGTCATATGGGTTGAACTAGATGTTGTCTATGGTGTCTTACCTTCCCTTAACTGTTATGTTCCTAATCCAGCTTACACATGATAACCTTTAAAACTCTTGAAAAGATGAAATGAATACCTTTCAGTTTAATGATACTTTTCTTTATATGTGGAACAGTTGGGTCCCATCACATTATAATACGACAAGGTCTTACTCTTTCAATTTTTATACTTTTCTATGTAAAAAATATTCCTTTACCTCATACCAGGCACAACATTGGTGAAGGAAAATATGTTAGATCTTTATCTGCTTAGCTAAATTGTCATGTAAACTAACAAATCTCATTTTTTTAATGGAAAGACATTCACACAACCCTTAATTGCTAAAGACTCAGAGTCATCTCCTTAGTTCCCTGATAAGGACATTTCTTTAAGACAGGAAATAGTTATCAGATCATTCTCATCATCTTAAAACTTTAGAACACCACAATTTCAGTGCTCAGAAAGTCATCCAATAACAGAAGAAAACATGCATGAATAATTTCAGATAATATGCCAGAGAGGAGGACTTAGCCTAATTAGATTAGTAAGCAGCACACAACAATAAATGGATTCACCAGAATAGTTTTAACCGATTGTAGAGATTGCAAGGCAACATAAAAATGATGAAATAAGACTCATTTTGGAATTGGGACAGCTGCTAGATGTAGAAGAAAATAGGAAAGTAGAACTATGGTGTCATCATATTATTATTACATATTAACTTACAGGCATAAACTGAATTTGATGTTCCACTGTACATATATATGTGGTGCATATATATTTATGATTGCTTTACTGAAATAAGATGGTTTTAAATATATCATGTTTGAGACTTTATATAGAGTTGAAGAATAAGAAAAATGAGATAGGACAGAGGGAAAAGAATAAAGTCCCTTTATAGGACAATCATTTTTGCTTTATTATAGATAAGTATGTCTTGAAGTCATGTAGAGACATAGACATCCATAATAAAGTAAAAATGATTATTAAGTCTTTGTTCTATGACTATGAGACATGGAAAATAATACTCTCTGAAGAATTACAAGTGGGGCTCATAATAGAGGGTAACCTAGAGGCATTTGCTAAGTGCTGGGAACAGGACATAGTGAAGGATGTGGGAAGAAAGAACAAGCACTTATTGAGCACCAATTATGTGCCAGACACTGTGTTAATTAAGCACTTTACAAATATCTCATTTGATCTAAGGGAGGTGTAATAATAAGACCACATGGCAAAGAAGTCAACCGGTGAATGTACAAGTAAGCTATATGGGCTGGTTCCATAGTGAGGGATAACAAAAGAGACAACCTGACATCTTCTACTTATAATGGGAAGAAGAGACTTGATATGCTGGGAGGAAAACCTGCAACAAATTAATGAAAATATATGTCTGGTGCAAGGTAGGAGGCAAGGATGATTTTCATACTATATTTTGAGAAGAAAAATCAGAAATAATGTGATGTTTCCTATCCATTTGAATTTTGGAAGAATATTTTAAAAATTATTTGTAGATAGTTTGCTAACCTACATTAGAGGAGGGAATTTCCTCATGGGTAATTTTCCTCATTGACAAAACTAGAGATATGCACAAAACACACCCTTTTAAAAAATAGATGTGATTAACTTATGGCTCACCATGGACAAAATAAATCATTATTTAGAAGTCAAACTTCTGGTGATGAGATCCATTGAAGCTTTCAAGATATTTTTCCATGTGTACAATGTGTACAAAACAGTAGTTTTCTTTATTACTTTAAGTTTTTTAATTAACAAGCATTCATTTTCTCTAATTCTCATCTATAACCCCAACATTGAATAAAAAGGAAAGCAAATAATATTAGTGGTTCAGTTTTTTTCTGACTCTTCATAATATCTTTTGGGATTTTCTTGGCAAAAATAGTGGTGTAGTTTGCCATTTTCTTCTCCTGCTTATTTTCTAGATGAGGAACTGAGGCAAACAGGGCTAAGTGATGTTCCCAGGATCTTACAGTCAATATAAGTATCAGAAACCAGGGTTGGACTCAGAAAGATGAGTATTACTGATTCCAATCTTGGCTATGGCTAGGTAATAGTTCATATTTATATAGAATGTTAAGGTTTGCAAAGAATTGCATGCAAATGTTCTCATTTTGTTCTCAAAACAAGGTAGTATTATGATATCGATGTTTTTAGTTCTTATTTGCAAGATAAGACAATGAAGTTGAGAGTGACCAGAGCTTCACAGTGAGTATCTCAAACAGGACTTCACCTCAGATTTCTCTGTGTCCAAGATGTAACATTCTTTCTACTATTTCTACCAGCTGATCATGTAACAAAACCAAGATTTTTATATAAAATATGCAGTCAAATAATTTCCTTATTGATCACTTCCAAAAAAAATCTAATTTCTGTAATAATTTTCTCATAAGGTAATTGCAAGGATCAATTGTGATCAAATATGTTATATATTTTGCAAATTTTGTTGTACCACATATTTACTCAAATTATTTACTCTGATACTAATATTCCTTCTCCTATTTAAGATGGTGAATATGTGGAGTTTTGGACAAGAGAATATGAGTTAGTGGGACAATCTTAACTCTTACAGACTTGATGTCAGAGAACAATCTCTAGTTTGCCAATGTCATTCTTTTTTTTAAACCATTACCTTCAATCTTGGAGTCAATACTGTGTATTTGCTCCAAGGCAGAAGAGTGGTAAGGGCTAGGCAATGGGGGTCAAGTGACTTGCCCAGGATCACACAGCTGGGAAGTGTCTGAGGCCAGATTTGAACCTAGGACCTCCCATCTCTAGGCCTGGCTCTCAATCCACTGAACTACCCAGTTGCCCCATGCCAATGCCATTCTTAAAGAAATTCTAGCATGAAAGGACTTCCTAGATCTTCAGCAAAGGGTCTCCTACATACCATGATGAAGCTGTGATGTAAGACTTAGATTATATAATCTGTACCAGTTCTGAGAGTATCCACATTAATGGGCTGAGGAATCAAACCAAATATAGCCCTAAGATTATTTGAGTTTCCAGTATATTATATATGTGCTTGGGTTTTTTTTGGTAATTTTTTTTACATATTTAATGCTTTTTATACCTTTTGAATCCTCAGCCTCATTTTTCATTTTGCACATTAAATCCTGCTATGTAACAAAGAAAAAATATTGATCAAAATACAAGGAACAGCGTAACTATGTGGCTATATAAATAATATTCTATTTTCTTGGTCTCTGTCTAGTGAAATTTTCTTTTCTCTGTAACCAAGGCTGGTCAGGTACAAGTAATTTTTTTTTTACCAATAGCATTTTTAGTGCTGTTTTAATTTAAAATTTTAATAGTCACCATATTTTGTATTCTTGGTGTTAGCCTATTTGTGTTTTTTTATTAATTCACATAATTCTTCCCAAGTTAGCCTGGATTTCTAATGTTTATTGCTTAAGCTTTTGAATATAGATGGAATGTTTCCTTCCTCTCTACCCTTAAAGGGAGACATCCTCCTTAATCTTTAGGACAAGCCAAGGGATCTGATATAATGTTTTCAGTCAGTGCCTGTTAAATACATGCTGAAACTAACTCAAAAATGCTTAGTTTTATTACACCAGATCTTGAATGATATTCCTCCCAAGTCTTCTGTAAATTCTTTATGAGGCCAATTGAGGATTCATAATCTTTTGTGGCACAAATGGTTTTATTTTCAGGGGAGTTGATTCAAATCAGTTCTCAGCCCTCCATTAACTTCATGATCCTGGGAAAGTCATTCAACCTCTGTGGATCTAACCTACCCTATCTATAAAAAATAAGTTTAGTTAGTTAGATGACTTCTGAAGTTCCTTTGACCTTTGATCTATGCATCCTTTTTGTTTGAAATCTGGCTCTTAATAATGTCCCCAATTTGCTTTAATTCATCAGAGATTAATTAGGCATATGTAACAGGCACAGTGTATATACAACCATACAATAAACAAACAACCAGAAGCCCATCCTCAAGGAACTAAAATATCATCAGTACAAATTGAGATTATATATTGAGATCTAGAAGGGAACCAAATTATCTCTTCCTTCTCCTTTTGCACATAAAGAAATCGAGATGCCTAAAGTTTAAATGACTTGCCAAAATTTTTATAGGTAGTAAGTGGAAAGTGTAGGATTTGAACATAGGTACTATGATTAAAAATTCTTTGTTCTTTCTAGAGTGGTACAAAATGTTTATCAATTAGTTATCTTTCTGTGTAGATTAATATAACTTCTTGAAATTTTTGTCAGTAGAACGTTTGGCATATTCTACAAAAATGGTGATATAGATATTTTAGGAATGAGATTACAAAATATATATTGATAAGATAAACCTTATTATAACAATATACACAAGCACCCATATAGGTAGACACAGATATAGAAATAATAAGAAATTGTTGTTCTGTTCTGTTCAAATCTTTGTGATCCCATTTGTTTTCTGTTTGTTTTGTTTTTTGTTTGTTTGTTTTGACAAAAATAATGGAATGGTTTGCTATTTCCATCTCCAACTCATTTTACAAATGAGGAAATGGAGATCAAAAAGGTTAAATGACTGGCCCAGGGTCACATAGGCAGTGTCTCATAGGAAGTTAAATGTAGTTTATTTAATTGTCATTTATCTATATGATGTCAACATAGTATATATTAAATACTTTTTATCTGAAATTTGAACAGCTGGGCCCATATCATCTCCTATATACCTACTCCCTTACTCTATCAGAAAAAAAATTAAGTAGATAGGCTTGGTGCAACATGTCTGTAATACCAGCTATTGCAGAAGCTGCAGTTGGTAGTAAGTTAGCTTGAATCTGGGAATACTGATTTGAGGTAGGATAAATCCATCTCCAAAAAGGCGAACCTCTTGGAATGGGGTAGGGGAAAGACAAAGGTATTTAAGGAGGAGCAAAGAGGCCCAGGTTAGGAAGAGATGTATTGATAAGGAGTGGAGTCAGTCCCATTAGTGATGATTGCAGTTCCAAAGTAGGTAAGATAGGGAAACCAAGTCTTTAAAATATATGTATATATATATATATATATATATATATATATATATATATATATATATTTAAAAATATAAGTGAGAAGTAAGAAAACTGCTATTAGACTTTTTTATTCAAACTTTATCATCTATTCTATGGCAAGTTAAATACAATCCCCTCTCCAGGACCATCCATAGCTACAGCCCTGAACATAAATCAAATTATTACCAATTTTCCACTAGTTAAGTCCCAAAATATCACCTAAAGAATGATCACATTTGCTAATATAGTTTAAATTTTTATTCCATTTTTGAAAGTGGTTAAACACTGTAACAATAATAATTTAGACAATCTACAAATTTAAGAATTAGATAGTTCCTTTGTTCATCTAGTCCAATCGTTCCATTACCAGCTATCTCCTCTATAGCAGTGCTGTCAAACTCAATGAGAAGTGGGAGCCACTAATATATACATAAGGATCACATGAGGGACACATATTGACTTAATTTTAAATGCAATGCAATTTTTATTGTGTTTTATTAATTAAAATATTTCCCAATTAAAGTAAATCTGTTCTGGGCCCCTCTTGAGAATGTTGTAGAGAACCTCTTTGACACATCTGTTCTACGATATCTTTGAAAATTGATCATTTAGTTTCTCTCTTACACCTGGCCACTCATATTTTGGACAAGGCTCATTTTAAAGAAATTCTTGATACTGATGTATAATCTGCCTTTCTGCGGTTTCACCATTTATATCCTTTGGGGTCAAGAAAAATAAGATCATGTTTTTCTACCTCAAGGCTAAGAGTACATCTCTAGTTCTCAAATTATTCAACAACTTTCTTTTATTACCCGGGATGCAGTCTGTCTGGACAAATGATTTGAATCCATCAAGGGGAAAATAGCTACTTTCTTATAAGCTCATTTATTTTGGTTTTTGATTCCTTACTAGCTATTTTTGGTTTTCTCCGTCCCATTTTAGAGATCTGAGAAACAAATTGAAGGTAAAACTCAGTTAAAACATTGCATAAGATTCTGAAAGAAAAGACTCAGAAATCATCTGGTGGTTTAGCCCCTTCATTTTACACAGTTGGAATTTGAAAACTAAAAAAGGGAAACATCTCCCCTTAGCTCACAGAGCTAGTATTATGAGGAGCTGAGCTAGTATTTCACCCCAAAGCATTTGAACATTATTTTCTCTAGATGGACTCCTTTGAAACAGATAATTCCATTCTCTAATCATTTTGCACTTATGGATATTCAGGTGTTAATTTGATTGTACTCTAGTCATTAACAACGGAAATTATTTCTAGTCAAAATTATGATTAGATTTGTCTTCACCATTTATGCCTTCCTACTTCTCAATATCTTCAATACAGACAATTCCCTATGCACTATTATACTAACAACTTGCCCAGCTTGGCACCCAGATGATGGGTTCAAATCTTTCCTCTCTCTCATTGTGGCCATGTGATTCTTGGTCAGTCACCTATTCAATCAGGACTCTAGGCAACACTCCCAGATTATAAATGAAGAAAAAACAAATCAGTCTGGTAGAGGAAGTCTCTTCATTTTGGAGTTCCCTACTTCAGTGAAATCACCAGGGCAGTTCCCATCTCTCCCCATTCCCATTCTCACTGCTGTTCCCTTCTCCATCCCTTTCCCTTTCCCTAATAGGAAAGTAACAGAAATATGTAAGACTCAAAGTTCTCCCTCAGTAGATAATTACCCCCAAATCATAATCAAACTATTCTCAAAAGAATTTCAAGCTTTAATAGTATCAGAGTTTTAAATCATAAATAATAAAAGAAATGCAAAATAAAACAGCAATGGAATTTCACCTCACTTCCAGAAAGCTGGAAAAGATGTCAAAAAAGTGGTAATACTCAATGTTGGAGAGAGAGTTGCATTGGGAAATACAAAAGATATCAAAAACATCTTTTTAAAAAGAATAAGTAGAGGGAACATCAAAACATAACCACTCTTTTCAAGTTTTCTTAATGATTTTTAGTAACTTTTCTTTTGGATATGTATCATTATCAGGAACACAAGGAATATGATTGAGTCAATCAACTCTTTTCATAAAGAAAGCACTGACTACATTATTTTATTGCGTTTTCCCTTTTATATTACCAAAATGAATGTTATTGACAACACAATACTTGCAAATGCCACTCTAGATTTAATCATAAGTGTCCATGCTATGTTTGTCTCAGGTTTGAAAATAATGAAAATAGGATGCTTCATAGGCTATCTAAATTACTAAATTACTATAATTCAGGAGTTCAGCAAATAGGATAGGTACCAATAGAATATTTGTTTAAATTTCACATTTTCTAGCCATGCTCATTAGTTCAAAATGGCATATTTTAAAATTTCATCTTGCAAGAGTTCTACTCCCCAGTGTGTTATAATAATCTCCTTGAAGAGTCAATTTCATTTTTAAACACTTCTATGTTTTTTCTATTTCAAACAGAAATAAAAGCTTTAAAGATATTACAGACTCTTAATTAACAGAGTGTTGCAGTTGTGATGGTGTGAAGCTTTGTTTCCTTTCTCTGCCAGGATACAGAAGAGCTAAATATTTGGGATATGCTTCTCTAGAAGAGGTGAAAGATTTACAGGACATTCAAACTATAGTGGTTGTTTTTTTTTTTTTTTAATGAGATACACATTCTTTTTCTGATATAAACTTTGCCTCAGGGGACATAAGCTAGGAAGGTAATTGTTTCTGTTTTATAATATCCCTCACCATAAGGGGCATAGATTTCTAGGATTTTTAGAGAAGAAATGGACCTTAAAAATGAATTAATCTACCCTTCACATTGAAGATAGAAAAACTGATCAGAAGGTAAGGTGATTAGCTTGAAGTCATACAGAGAGATAATTCCAGAGCATTTGTTGGGTCTCTGCACTTGTACTCTTTTTCTTGTGTTACAAATTCACTGTCAGAGGACAATTCATAATTCATTGTTCTGTCCGTTCTTCTTTTATTGTATTTATTTCTGGGGGACACTAACTTAAAATATCTGTTCTATATATAGAATTGAACTAATTTTATGCAGGTCATGATTATTATTAGAATTTTCAGTTCAATTCAAATGCATTTAGCAGAATATTTTGGTTTCAAATTGTCATGTGTATTTGTCTGTTTTTTTTTTAACACACACACAAATATATACCCTCCTTCCAAAAGAGCCCTTAGTGTAACAGAGAATACAAAAAAGGAAAAGAAAAGAAAAGCATTTACTGAGAAATCACAATATACTTAAGTACTATGCTCTTTATAAATACATATGTGTGTATACACATATACACACATATGTATATGTTTTTCTGTGGGGAAAGAAACTCTTTATGTTTCTGCTTTCCACCATCAGAATGCAAACTTCTTGAGGGACCAAGCTTAGATGGTAGCTTAATAATAGCAGAAGCTGAAAGCATTCTGAGAATCCTTCCAAACAATTCTTTAAAAAGTGCCTCAGAATGAAAGGAGTCAAAAACTAGCAGCAAGAAAGCGAGGGCACTCTTCTACTGAAAAAAAAAAAAATTTGAAAGGTAGTCAGAGAGAGACCATTTCCTTTGGCTAACGCAGTATTGCAAACAAAACTGCACATAGAGGAGTAGGCTGACCACCTCCCATCTACTGTTTCAGATTCTGAGACAGGGGATAGGCTGACTTGGGGATCTCAGGAACCTGCCTACACCAACAACAGAGCACCCTATAACTCACACCAAATCCTTGGAGTCCCAGATCCTGGCACCAGCCCACAGTGAAGCCTGGAAGCCCTTAGTGATTGGCTCTTTCAAGGGAGATTCTTTGCAGATTGAAACAAGTATTTTTATTATTATTGTTTTCTTATGTTTTTGTTTTTGGTCTGTTTTTTCTTTCATAACATGGTTAATATGGAAATATAATCTGCATGACTGTACCTATAGCATCTGTATCCATTTGCATGTTTTCTCAGGGAGAAGAGAAATTAAGTGATTATGGAACTCAAAATTTTTAAAAAGCCATTTAAAATTGTTTTTTTTATGTAATTAAAAAACAAAACTAAAGTATTTCAAAAGAAAAAGGAGAAAGTTAAAAAGTTGCCTTGAGAAATGTCACATTACCATGTTATTTTGGACAGAAATTTTGAGGAACATAGTACTGCTATCCTTCCTGACGCTTTATTTGGCTATAAAGAATTTACTTTAATAGCTTTTTGGACATGTAAGTCTTATTCATGAATCTTCTCTCCCTTTTGCCCCAGTCTACTTCCTTGCACACAGTGAGTCCCTCATTTGGAGAGATCTTCAAGCCAAATGTAGGAACTTCCTATGAATCTTCCAGATGTAGTGAATTGCCCAAACTTAATCCATTTGCAATAGACTTATAAAGGTAGACATTCAAATTGTGATTAAAAAGATAATTTGCAAATGAGATTATGATATATATATATGGTAAAGTATATAAGGTATATAAGGTATAGATATTTATATAAAGGTAAAAAATAATAAAATTAAAATTATACTATAGTGTATAGGATAAAGAATGACAAAAGTGAAATCAGAAGACCTGTGTTTTAATTGCAGCTCTGACACACATTACCTATGTGATGATATCACATAAGCAAGACATTCAACTTTTCTGCTTCATGTACAAAATGAGAATAACATTACTGGCTTTACTAACCTCATAGGGTTATTGTGTAGCAAATGTTTTCTGAATCTTAAACCATTCTATAAATATGAAGTATTATTATTTCATACTAAAGAAGAAAGTGCTTCATAAAAGGAGCAATCAATTGAAGTATCTAATAAAACCTCATCATAAAGTAATTTGACCTGTTAGGCATTTTACAACATGGATCCCAAGGAGAATGATGTTGTGATGCCAGTTCATTTGCCAAATTGGCCATTTTATCTATTGTTTGTCTGTATGCTCATGTACTGTGTGAAGCTGGTCTATCAGTAGTACATAGATCTTGGACAGATACTATGAATGAACAGAACTGAATTTGGAATTATATCGTGCTTTAAATCCCCCCCCCCAACTTTCTCCATAGCATAATGGAGGGTCATTTTCAATGGCAACATTTTCAAGAAATGGAGATTCATAGAATGGACATAGAGTCAGATTCAGGGGGCTAGATGACTGGGGTTAAATTTCCATTTCTGCCAAAATTGAGTGTAAACTGATTCACTGAATTTGTTCTACCCACCCACCCCAACCAATAACTTTTCAGGACTAGAAGTTGCAGAGCACGTGACAACATGCATTAATATAGAGTTTTTCTTCCTTAAGAGCTCTCTATACTAATGAAATCCTTCATGTTTGTATGCATGGATAAATACACATTCATGTTCTTAATGTAAGAATTTAAATTTAAGTTTTGTGCTAACTATGAGAATTCTAATGCTATATTGTGGTTGCTGATTTAAAAATATTACAGCTTAAGTCAAAATTACTTTTAGCAGCTTCATTTACAAAGAGATGGAAAGAGTGAAAGTGGAAAAATGTAAAGAGACAGAAAGTACTGCCTAGCTACAAATACCCTAAGTTTCATCCTAATGTCTCCAGACCAAAATGTTAATCTGAAAAAAAATTATTACCAGAATTCAAAGTTCTAATTAGGAAGCTAAAATCCAAAGAGCCAGGAGATGCTGAAGAATCCACCGAGAACCTTCAGTGCACATGAGGCTAAGACTGCCAAGAATCTCACCAGAACTCATGCTGAAAGGAGGGTCCCACTGAAGCACCAAGGAGCAGAGAAGGGATCACTCAGGCCAATGACACAGGATCCAGGGAAAGAGTTTCCTCCTCCAGTTTGGCTCACCTATGCAGGGAGAGTGACTGAATCTTTGAGCTGGCCTTTTTTAAAACAGCTTTCTGAATGTCAATTGCTGTCATTCTCCTGCTTTACGGGAACTAATCACAGTCTTTCAATTTGCCTAGCACTGTCCAAGTTGGGATTGGTGACCTCTGGAAGTGTGAGCTTACTCTAGTAAGTGATTTGTGAACACTCTTACTTAGTGTCAACTAGGGGTACTTTAAGTTCTTGATTTGATTAGCTAAAAATAGACAAGGGGAGAGTTAATCGTATCTTCACAGTATGCTGATTTGGCAATTTTTGAGCACATAGGCAAGAGACAAACAGTGTAAAGGGTAAAGAAAAATTATGAACTTCATCAAAGGAAGAAGTTCCTACATCAATGAAAATCTCAGCTCGATGAGTGAACTGAAAGTTCTCATAATTTGATAGGACTTTTCATGTCCAAATGCAATGTAAAAAGTAAAGTGATGCTTTTTCTTAAAGGTAAAAAAAAAGAAAAGAAAGGGAAACACCTCCTTACTAATTTAATTTAATAAGACCTATTAGCATTACTTAAAAAGCTAGAGGATCATATATAATCTCAAATCCATGACATTTCTCTAGTTCCCAGAACCTGGAAACTTCCCTTCAATGACAAAACAACAAGGAAAGAATGAACATTTTATGTTTTCCTTTGACACTCTGAGACCTTTTTAATTAATTTAAGGTTCTTTATGTTAAAGTTGTGATCGGGAATAAATCTGGGGAGTTTTAGGAGGGCTAATTTGGAGCATTCAGGTTTTGGTTATGGACACCTGATAATTATGAATATGCTTATTAACACTTTTCCCTTGACAGGGGTAGGGTATTTTCTCTTGATATTATCATCTGTTGATCTTTTCAAATCAATTTGCATATTTGGATCAGCATATCATTTATGAAGATTAGCAGATTGAATTTAGGGTGATAGATTTAGAATTGGAAGGGTCTATATTTACTTCATTTTGTAGATGAATGAAGTGAAATCCAGATAGTCACATAGGCAATGAGTGAAAGGATTGGATCTATGAGAAGAGCATTTGGAATAATTAGAGATAGACACAGGGAGGAGCTTAGCATGATGTGTGGCTTCTTGGCTTCCAGAAAGGGAATCTTGGAACTGGTATAAATGTCTAGTAAATGAAATGAGTTTATAGCAGAACTTCTTAAGGTTTTCACATGATATGTGAAAGGCAATTAAGAGCAGCAATGGAGAGAGCTGAGAGCCGAGCCTCAGCCATCTGAATAAATGGAGAGAGTTTGGGTGCCTAAAATTAAGAAATGGGAATATGTGACTCCAGAGATGGAGAAGTAGCAAGCGACTGAACCAAAACAGGGAGGAATAAAATGATCTGCTACCACAATTCATTTAAATGGTGTAGGTCACTCATAGAAGAGTCTGATTTCTCTCAAAATATTTCTAAATTATTTTAATAAGTTTTGTTTCTCTAGGTACTGCAAGTATCATTCCTTAGAATGATAGAGGAGCAGAAGTAGATCTTGGACAAATGCTACGAATGGACAGAACTGAACCTGACTAGACTAGAGAGTAATGGAATTTGTCTTGATTATTTATTGATTTCTGTGTTTATGACTGCTTTATGTTGTTAGTTGGAATATTAAAGCAGTCTGTTATCCAAAAACTATATGGCTTTGGGCTTTTGAATAGAAACTAAGAGGTTTTAGAGAATCAAGAAGTTCTTTTATGTTCTACTCCTTGAAGGGCAAACCTATATTGAGCGGAAAATCCAGAGATATAGATAAAAAAAAAATATATATATATATATATGCATGCATATACAGATATACATGTGTTATATACATATGCATATATGGACATATATGTTTGTATGTGAAGGTAGTTTAGTCCTGTGAATATATTATATATATATATATATGTGTGTGTGTGTATTATATGCACATACACAAAAATCTGTATTCATAGACATTTTAAAGCATATTAATACATTTTAAAGAATATAATTTAGTCTAATATATAATAAATGCAAATTTATGCAGATATACTTACACACATGCTAAACTAAATTATATGTGTTAAATTCCACGTGTTAAAATATTATGTATACCCATATGCATAAAATGTATACTATATATTATCTACAAATATCTATCTATATGTAACTATTTCAATTGCATGCTTCTTAAATACATATTTGGCTTTTTGTCTGAATCTAGGTTTCCTTTGGAAATAGCAGAACATAAAAACCTTTTTAGGTCTTTATAGCTATCATTAAAAGGGCTCTCAGTTTCTGCTCACAAACTCAAATTTATAATAGATATCGAATATCAGACCAGTTAAATTATGTGTGTGTGCACACAGTATAAGTATACCTGTACACACATTATATATGTATCTATCTAGCTATAGTATATGGTTAGTAAATTATTTAAATAATTTTATAGCAGTTCTTTTTGCATCTGAAAATTTTTATTTAATTGGTTTAGAATATTTTTCCATGGATACTTTTTTCCCTCCCCTCTTCCCATCCCCCTCCCGTAGCCAACGAGTAGTTCCACTGGGTTTTACATGTGTCACTGATCAAGACCTGTTTCCATAATATCTTTAAAATAAATTAAGTAATTCTGTTGCTTTCTGGGTATTAAATGAATTTCATGTGGGAGTAGTAGTAGCAGCAGCAGTAGCACTAGCAGTAGCAGCAATGAACCATTCTTCCCAAAAGAAATCAAAGAGCATCCAATGCTGTCTTTATGTTGAGAATTTCAAAAATGTATCGACGAATAATGTTGGTTTAGAACCATCCACAAAACCTTCATAGACAGCACTTCAGGGCATGCGTATCTCTAAGCTTCTTGGTTCTATAAAGCAGATTCTGGACCTAATTTAATATGAAGAGAAACAAACCTATATGAGTGGGTTAGTGAAGAGGAGAAGTCTTGGAAAAGAAAAAATGTGAGGTAGAAAATGTATCTGTGAGAAGAGTAATAAAGAGATTCATTTCAGAGAAGCAACCTACATTTTCCAGGTTTATCTAAAATCAGCCCTTGAACCTTTTCTTAATGCTAATCCTCCAGGGAGATCTCATTTAAATACTAATCTTACCTCGGGAATAAGAACAAGATTGAAATGTACTCTGAGAGAGCTGAGTAATGAGCATGCACTTCCTGTGGCTAACAAGTTACGGAATTAATAATACTTCCCTGATTCTGAGGCTTGGATTCTTTGCAGACATTTAGAATTCAGTCTTCAAGCCAATCTATGAATGCCAGGTTTCTGTTAATTAGAAACAATTCATCTTAATTAACCCTCCTAATGGTTCTAACAAGAAATAAATTATATCAACCCAGAAAGCAAGATTGTGGAATGTTTAATGTTCATATAGAGCCCTTTACAAAACAAAGGACAGTTGAGAACCCAGAAGGTCAGAGAGACAACTGTTGCTTCTTGGATTCCTTTCAAGTCTGCCATCATGTTACGTAGTGTGAGCTGCTCCAGCATTTACCTAAACATTTATGGTAACTAGTTAAAAAAAAACAACAACAACCAACAACAGCAGAATCATTATGTTTACCACACTTATTGGAGGCCATTGCTTGCATCACAATTGGACCTTTTAAGTATTGTTGAATGACTTATGAATGAAGAATTGGCATTCTTCTAGCCAGGCCTAATAAGAATGTTCTGCTATATATCTCTTGAGAGATCCTTCTTTACTAGGTGAAATCTTGGCAGTTAAAGGAGAGGCCTAGAGGTGGTAGAAGTATATGGAAACTAAACTTATTTTCCATACAATGTCTACTCTGTGGCCCCATGATATCAATCCCAGAAGTTTTTCCACCCACATTCCCTCTATTCTGTATTTTTCTGAACTTGATTGATCTGTACACAATCATAGTCCCTTTGGGCTGACTAGTAAAAAGCTTCAAAGAGCCTGTATTCATTGCTCATTCAACAGATCTACCTTAGGACTTGACTTGTAAAATTTAGGACTAAAGTAATTTGGCTCTTTCTTACAAAGAAAGGAATCAAAACTCCTATTAAACAATAAAATTAGGTAGGAAATTAGGTTAGCTTGATTTTTTAAACACCCAAATTAAAATCTCAACTTTTTTCTGAATGTGAGTATATGACTTAAGTGGCACTCTATATAATTACAAAAGATCATTGAATAAGGAGAGTATAAGGGTGGAGAGGGAAGAAGAAAAAATATAACTTCATTTGTATTCAGTCCTTATTCTACTCACTATGATAGGCATGACTCATAAGTGGGATAGCTAAGTGTCACAGGGATAAGGGACTAGTCTAGATCATTTTTGTGAATTCAAATCTAGCTTCAGACTCATAATGGTTGGTTGACCCTGGGCAAGTCATTCATCTTTGTTGGACTCAGTTTTTCATCTATAAAATGATCAAGAGAAGAAATGCCAAGCTACTCCAGAAGCTTTGCCAACTAAATGCCAAATGGGGTCACAAATACTCCTAAGTAGTCACCATGCATATCCATCTACTCTATATTTTACTTCCTAAAAAGCAAGACCAAAACAAATAATGAGTTAGAACAATAGAAGTAAAGTCAATAGTTTCAGGTTTCATTTATTTATTTTTGTATTCTAACTCTTTCCAAACAGTTGCCTTTCTCTCTTTCTCTCTGTCTGTCTCTCTCCCTCTCTCTATCAATCTCTCTCCCTCTCTGTGTCTCTGTCTCTATCTCTTTCTGTCTCTCCCTCTCTGTCTCTCACTTTCTTCCTCTCTATCAATCTCTCTCTCTGTCTCTCTCTTTCTCTGTCTCTCTCTGTCTCTCTCTCTATCAATCTCTCTCTGTCACTCTCCCTCTCTCTCTGTCTGCCTGTCTCTCTGTCTCTGTCTCTCTCTCCCTCTATGTAACTCTGTCTCTGACTCTGAGTCTCTCCCTCTGTCTCTCTCCCTCTTTGTCTCTCTGTTTCTCTCCTTTTCTCTGTCTGTCTCTCAATATCTTTCTCTCTCTCTCTCTCTCCTCTGTCCATGTCTACCAATCTCTCTGTCTCTCTCTCTGTCTCTCTCCCTGTCTCTCTCCCTCTGTCTCTCTCTCTTTGTCTCTGTCTCAGAGTCTCTTTCTCTCTCTTTCTGTGTCTGTCTCTCTTTCTTTCTCTGTCTGTCTCTCTCCCTCTCTGTTTCTCTGTTTCTCTTCCTGTCTGTATGCCTGCCTGCCTGTCTGTCTGTCTGTCTCTGACAAAGGATGTATCTGTAATTCTCATTCAGAGTTGTTTTTAGGCTCCCTGACCAGACAGGGTGAGTCAAACTATCCAGCTAGAAAGAGAAAGGAAATACCCACCCACCCACTCCTGGAAAGTTTTACTTTTTGAACCTCATAGGACCTGCTTATTGTCTGATCTGGAAGTGAACTTGGATCAGCATTGATGCTTTAGGAGGCTTTGTCTTTATATTCCCTGAGGGGAAGTGGTTTGGGGGATTATTGTTGTTTCTTCATGTTCAGACTATGAACATTACCTTCAATCTCCTGCATAGAAGATGGTTAAAAGCTCAAAGATACGTAATGTGGTGTTTTTGTTTTTGCCTAATTATATTGACCCACTTATCCCTAAGGCAGAATAGGGATCTGAGGGTAATTATTATTGATATATTCATATTCTAATTATTATTAATGATATTAGACAATATCATTAATAATATTTATAAATATATAATGTATGTAAATAAGTATAATAAGTATACACACACACACACACATATATATATATATATATATATATATATATATATATATATATATATATACCCACTTCTGAATCTGCCTGTCTGTCTTCAAAGTGTTGTACATTCTGGTGAACAATATCTTTTCAGATATTTGGATATTTTGTCTACTCCTGCTAAATATTCATATGTTTGACTGAAATTTCCCTTCATATCCTATAATTTATTGGGACTTGTTACAAAACAAACATAGTTAGAGATTTAGTGTTTGAAAAACGAGAGTATATTACAATTAGTCATACAAGCTGTTTCAAAAATCTTAGTGCTGTTTTAAAGTAAACATTTGTGATATTGTCCTCAATTCTTTGCCTTGCTATTTCTTTCTCTTTTTTCTTGCTATTTTCCTTGCTTTATTTCAAAGTTCATGAAACTGAAATAAACTTGAGTGAGCATTGTAAAATAATAGGAAGCTTTGAGATTATGTAAACGATTAAAACCAAGTCTTATTTTACCAAGGAGAGGAAGGTGGAAAAGGAGGCAGATTGGTATACTGGTAGGGAATAGGTTTTGAAATCAGATGGTCTGAATTCACATTTTAACTGTGCAACTTATTGCCTAAGTGACATTGGCCAAGGCACACACAGTGGGGTTTGGGTTTCCTCACTTCTAAAGTGGTAGGATAGGACTTGATGCCTTCTAAGTTTGCTTCTATCTCTACATGGATGAGCATAGGAGGCCTTTCTCTAGATAAACACCTTGTGCAAAGAATGGGCAGTTTTATGTAATTATGGTGCTCCACAAGTGTTTGTTGTCCAAAACAAAAGGAAGTCAGCCATTGCTAGAAGCCAAAATGAACATCTCCATCATTTTTACAGTCCTTTTAATGTAAATGATTTAAGATTGAACCCCATTGAAACGTCAGAGTTGGCTAATGTGTTTCTCAGGTAAATCTTAAGAGTATTAGTTTGTGGAGTTAGAGACTGCAACTTGACATGTACTCTGTGCTCTGTGATTGTGGGATTCATTAAGAATGTCTTTGAAGTCTTTATCCACGGGATTGACCTCTAACAAATTTATATTAGCTACAAGTTTAGTGTGTCTAAGATACTGTGTGTGTGTTCTATTTTTTGTTTGTTTGTTTGTTTGTTTGTTTGTTTTTTGTTTGTTTGTTTGTTTGTTTGTTTTCTTAGAGGTTATTGTCCTTTTGGCAAAAATGGTTATCTGAAATGCAGATGTGCCTCTCACTAGATTACCTGTTTCTCCTCTTTCCCTGTCCTTAGAAAATCTCCTTCAGAGGTAAATATCCACTGGCAAAATTAGCTATGTGTAGTATGTGTAGACCATAGTATACCTTAAGAACGCTAAATTGCCTTTGATGCAACAATTCTCACATTCAGAAGTTATACACGGTGTGGAGTGGCAAAACAAGTAACTAGGCTACATGCCTAACCATCGTGGACAGACCTGCAGCCTAATGTAATAGAAAGAGGACTATAGCAATTCCCTTGGTGGTGGAAGCTTCCACACTTGCCTTCCTCTTCCTTACCCCCTCTTTCTCATTAATGGCAGGCTTCTTCCAAAAAGCCTTCTTCAGACTTAACATTCAGACAACTAACCAGACAGGAAACTCCTATTAAGTGCTTACTGTGTGCAACATTCTGTTCTAAGTGCTGGAAATCCAAATCCAAACAGAAAGTCAGTCATTTCACTCACAATTTACAGCACCTCAGATTCCACACTCTCCTTGCTTCCTGTTCCCAAAATGTCTTCTTTCTGCTATTACTCTACAAGATGCATCTATGGCACACTTTCCATAACAAGTGCTTTTTCCCTGTTCCCATAAGATGCAACAATCTGGCTTGTCTGATCGTATTAAAGCTATCTCTAGTTACTTAATCCCTGATGCTCCAGAAAGAATATCATTCTCACATGAGTTTTGATCACTTTTCCCAGCTACCCTTGGTATTGCAAGAGTATGGGAGTGAAATCTAGCTACATCTATATTGTATCAGTCCAGCAAAAATACAGTCTACTGATATTTCCCCTCCTTGCGTTGCACCACAAAACCCTTTGATCTTGGAAAAGCCCCAAATTAGCCCAGCCTTCTAGAAGGTTCTTTGAGGACTAAAAACAATTTGGCTGTGGAGAAGTTTGTAAGAGAGTACCCAGTTTCTATGAACTGCTCTTACACAGTATCTCCCTGGGATGTTCAGCCTGCAAGATAAATGAGTTTGATATAGAAAAGAATGGATCTCAGTGAGGCTGTCTATAGTTTAGCTATGCAAGTCAAATCCCCTCTCTTTCCCTTTGTCCCCCTTCTCTCTCTCTCTCTCTCTCTCTCTCTCTCTCTCTCTCTCTCTCTCTCTCTCTCTCATTCTCTCTCTCTCTCTCTCTCTCTCTCTCTCTTTTTCTTTCTCTCTTTGTCTGTCCTCCTCTCTTTCTCCCTCTATTCTCTCACACCCTTTCTTCTCTGTCCCCCTCTCTTTTCTCTCTCCCTCTATCTCTCTCTCTCCTTTGTTTCTCTCTCTCCCTCTCCCCCCCTCTATATATTATGTCTGTATGTGTGCATGTGTATATACATACATATACACAGAGAGATACACATTTTTGCTGACTTTAATGTTGTCTCTTTCTTGGATGAAGTTAAGTAAGAAGGGTTGGAGCAAAATATTCAGACTTTATTTTCATTGCACAAATGGTTAACTTTTCAGTTCACGAAAAGAAAGTTATCATTTCTTGCCCAAAAGATATAGAATTAAAACTGTATCTCTAAACCCCCCCCCCAATAAAGAATATTGGTGATTTTCTTCTCAAACAAATTCCTTCTATTATGGGATTGATATTAGGTATTGGTTCTAAGGTAGAAGTGTGGTGGTAAGGGAGAAGCAACCAGGGTTAAGAGATTTGCCTAGGCCCACATAATTAGAAAGTATCAGAGGCTAGACTTGAACCTAGAACTTCTAATTTCTAGGCCTGGTTCTCTAACCACTGAGAAACCTAGCTGCCTATATTATTTTTTTTAACCAAATGTTGTCATCTGCATATTTGAAGCCCCAATGTACCTGTTCTGCTTGAGTTTGGGGCATTTCTGATGGCCATATACTTTGTCATTTCATTGACTTCAATCATGGAAACCCAGACTCTTCCCTTCAATGCAGATCTCATCATTACCTCCATGTCTTAGTCAAAGATCTTCAAGGGTTTGACTGTGTCAACAATAATAATCATCGTTTGGTAGCAAAACCTTTCCTCAAATACAGTTTGCCCGGTCCTCATAAGACTGGAATCTATTCCTTTACCAAAAACTTTACTCCAAACCTTTTTAATACAGTGAACCCTGCCAGGATGTACCCTACATTGTCATGCTCTCCTAGAACCAATGGTCTCCTCCAGGCCAGGATAAGGCATATGAAAAAGGATATTATAAGAAGAATGGTCAAACTAGCTAGAATTTTGCTATGTACATGACTTAGTGCTATGTAGACATACCTTTAGCCAATATATAAACATGGTGGTCTGACTGTAGTACAACTGTTCTATTCTGTCTTCAAAATAGATGCCAAACAATGCAACCTTAGCTGGGAATTTACAAAATGGTTTGGCTTTAATGTGAATCTTTTATGTCACATATATACATAGCCACAGCTTTAGAGTATATAAATGTCTAGCTCCTTACTAACAAAATATCTTTCTATAGTTTCCACTCACTGATTTCATAAGATACAGCAGAATTGAACTACTGTTGAGAATATCCAAAGGAGATATGTGAGATGGGTACGAGGCAGTTGTAACACTACAAATGAAGAATGATGCAGAAGAAGCAGTGTAAAAATTATTTATAGAGAAATATATAACCAAGGAAAAAGAAAAGATGAATTACTAAGAATGAAAGAGAAGGTATGGACTACCCCTGGGATCCCATGGTAATCCAAGAATAGCAAGAATATGCTAGGGAAGCTACACCCTTTCAGTCCATTGACCATCTCCCTTATATTTAATGTGAAGCAAGGGATGGACAAATGTTAACTTTGACAGGAAATAAAGGATGGGTTGGAATCTATGTTATAGCAGGGAATATTCAATTAATGAGAACATAGATGCATTGATTGTTAGAAGAGCATAATATCTTCACCTTATTCCATACTTTTTCATTCTTCCTATCTTGTTTTAAAGTTTCCAAAAATACTTTCCTTGTAATAATCCGATAAAGGAGGTATTGCAAGTATTATTCTTCCCATTTTAAAGATGAGGCATTTGAGGCTCAGGGATGTTATGTAGGATTGGAATAATAACATAGCTAGTAATTATCAAAAGTACAAAACAAATTCTGTTCTTCACATCCTGGTTCAAAATTTCTAGATTATATTTAGACTATTAAATACTTTTTATTTTAATATTTAAGTGCATTTATGATCGTATTTATGCTAGTCCTTCATGATCACAAGTCATTCTTCATTCTGAGTACCTTTTTCTATGCCTTCCCACAATTCTACAAAATGAGGTCCACATGTTCTGAGGACTTGTCCCCAGCTTACTGTTAGATTCAGAACAATTTTATGAGGGGTTTGTTCTTATATTAATCTTTATTTTCCTGAAGACCAGACCAACCCCTTTTCAGATATATTAGAATGCAAAGCACTCCAGGGCAAAAAAACATTTTTATCTCTGACTTTCCAGCATAGTACCAAACATGGTGAATAATTATTGTTCATAAAATATAATTAAAAAGAATTAATATATTTCTATGGTATTATTTGTGCTTCTATTTCATAAAATTAGTCATACTTAACCTAGTTATGATGTGGATTGTTGAGGGGCATTCAAATACTTAGTCCTTGCAGTGTGTCTGCCTATTTATAAAATGTCTTGGAAGTTTGCAGAAATCTGGTATTCCATGCCTGGAGCTCACAATCCCAGCATCCCACTCTGCTCCATTGTGTTATTTCTTAATGTGATACTTGGCACAGCAAAGGAAGTCTGATGCTGTGGAGGTGAGTTGCAAAGTAGCCAAACCACTCTTCAATTTACTGGAGCCTGACATCGGATGTACTGCCAGTATTTTTTGTTTAAAAATGCCATCAGTTTAACATTTAACTGAAAAAGTAATTATTCTTCAGTTTCACTGAGCTACGAAGGGGGGAAAATGATTCATTGAAACTCCATGAGATGAAATAGCTTGTTTTAAGGACCTTTTGGAAGGATTTCAATATTCTGAGCAAAGAAATAGAAATTCATTTTTTAGAAAGAGATTTAGGAACCTCCCTGAAAAGGAAGTGAGAGAATTAATCTAAATCTCAGACAAAATTGTCTAGGGTTAAAAAAAAACTTGGCAAATGCAATTAGAACAAGATAAACTTACATATTACCAGATATGCAATGCCTGTAACTACTATAGAATCCCTAAACATACTAACATACAACCATATTGTTAATTCAAATTTTAAAAAAAGTAAATCTTAAATAATGCCATAGTATAAAATGATGTAAATGATGCAAATAACTAATGGTCTGAACAATTTGTAATAACTACTCTGTACAAAATGGGATTATGGGTATTAGAAGGTAACTGGAAAAGTCAGGAGAAACTGCGAAGGTAACAAAGGACAATTTCTGTTTCCCATGAATTAAACAATAATAATGCAAACTAATCCAATGGTTGATAAATATATTGTTTGTCAAACTGATAGGAAAGCATATAGGTACAATGATTTCCTGATTTCTGATTTTTTTCAACTATTTACAACTTAAATGAATCTTTTGGACTAGCTTACCTCAGAGAGGTTTAAATCAATAATATGAACAATGTCACTCAATTAGTTAAATATAGGGAATGGGGCTTAAATTTTGAACCACTTGACTCCAGGTGCATCACTGTATTCAGTATAGAGTTCTGCTTCTTAAACATATGATTAATAACAAATTAATATAACTCCA
This sequence comes from Monodelphis domestica, assembly GCF_027887165.1. Lineage (NCBI taxonomy): Eukaryota > Metazoa > Chordata > Mammalia > Didelphimorphia > Didelphidae > Monodelphis > Monodelphis domestica. The sequence goes on from NC_077232.1 coordinate 236,051,294, forward strand.
AATTCCCTCCTAATAGTTATTGGGTCAGAAGATATAGGTATAAAGAGATTCCTGTGGAGCTAATTAGCCCAATGAAATTTCTTGGAGTTGAGAGCTGGACAGCTACATTCTAAATTATTATATGTATAACTATACCTTTTGATGTTAACATTCCCCTCACCATTTAATTGAAACTGTTGCATGCTCATCTTTTGTAATTGTGCATTACCTGATAATCTGGAGAAGTGTATTTTAAATAGCTAACTGGGAAGCCACTAAGTGGATCACATTACTATATTATTTCCTCCTTCCATTGGCCATTGTGGCTGCTTGGAAACTAATTAAATTTAAATGTTTAACTGCCATAAAAGTTAATGTAATAATCTGTTGAAAATAATTGCAGCCGGGAATTTTTAATTTAAAATTCTGGAAAGCTGTCATCAAATTAGCACCGAAGTATGTGTTCTATTTAATGTAACATACATAATTTCAGTTTTCATTTGCTGATAAACACATGGAAAATAAAAGAGGAACATATTTCACAAGATGATGTGCAGCAGGAAGTTTAATTGGCAGGGTGGGAGCCCAAGGTTTATGAGTAACAGATAACTGATGCATTTTTGACTTCTATGAAGAGAGGTTTGTTTTCTGTGTTCTTTTAATAGCTACTAATTACACTGAGATTATGCAAAATAAGAAACTGAAGCATTAAACTAGAAAATGGAAAACAAGAGCATCCAAATAGCTTCCAGTAGTTACCTCATGCTAACTATTAGAATGGAAATCAAATTTGTGGGAAAACAACAAAAGTGACAACATACTTTGTTTTCATCTTACCTTTCTACATATCTCCCTCTTTTCTTTGCTTCATGAATGCATATTCATGAATCTACCCTCCATCCCTTCAAGATCCATCCTGGTGCTATTGGGTTTTGTTTTTGTTACTAACAGTCTAGGAAATATTGATGCATAAGCCTTTGGAATTATAAATGGCAGTGGCTGTGCCAATCTACATTAGTAGAGAACATTTCCTTACACGGAATTATCTATGCTAGCAATATCACAGGTTACATGAAAAGAAAAAAAAATATGATGAAGTCTGTGTCTGTGTTTGTATGTTTTCATTTTGTGGTAGAGTGATAATTTTTATATCATGTCACTTGTATTTGACTGTTAAATACATTTAAATACTTTCTATATAGTCCAATTGATACTGATTAATTGAAATGCCTAAATTCTTCATAGAATGGTGATGTACCCAGTGCAATCCCTGAAAAGTAGGACTTAATCATAGAAACCAAAAAAGCCTATTCCTCATAATATCAGTTCATCTTGCATTATCATTGTGCAACTGTCTCTGGGCTAAATTGACCTTCAAAATCTCATAGTGGTGCTATGATGAAATCTAAGGGTCCCCCAATACCCATACTGTGAATTTCAAAACTACTCCACCCTATTCAGACCATTCTTTAGAAGATGGGATTTAGCTATTTCCTGATCAATAACAATTGAGATACTTGTAATAACAGAATCAGGTCTTGGAAACTACAATCTCCACCCTACTCAATGTAACAAGATCAGCAAGGGCTACAGCAAAACTCAAGATTTAATTATTTGAGAATATGGCCTTCAACAGACATGTGCAAAAAGGACAGACCTCTGGGCAGTCCTGGGTGAAGCTAGAGCCACCATTGGCACATGTCAGACCCAGGAAGTGAGGTAGAGGTCAGCTCAGGAGTTCTGGGGACTTCCTGTGTGGAAGGAAAAAGGTTGTTGGAGCCTGGTGCTTGAGGTGGAGGAGCCCACAGACTGTTTCTCCATCTTGGTCACGTAAGTGATAGGGACTGATCTCTTTTCTTTGCCTTGGCTATCCAGGGCCTTGGGCCTTTGGCTCAGCCTAAGCAGAGTGGGTGTTTAAGCCCTATTTCCTTCTCTCCCCTTTCCCTCTCTTTCTCTCTCCCTCTAATACTTTTCTTCCTCCTGTTTGTAATTAAAACACCATAAAAAGGTTGACAGCTGACTTGAGTTTTTATTTAGGAATTACATAGCTGAATTCCTTGCTGACCTTAAATTAACATATATCAGCCTTTTAAAGTGATTTCCATATCACAATACAGAGGGAAAACTAGATCCACTTTTCTCTCTGTCTCCTTCTTTGTTTCTTACTCATTAACTCAACCCTCACCTCACTTCTCACCACACCATACAACAAAAACAAACAAACAAACAGAACTCCCCCAAAATCCTCCTCCTACTGTCAGTGTGAAGTGCAATCATATTTGCTACCAGAGAATTATCAGGCATGTAAAATATCACCAGGTCCTTTCAGTAGTAAACATCTGAAATAAATTCTCCTGCTATTTCCTTGAGTGGCAGAGAAGAAAGAGAAGAAGTCATCTTTCAATCTTCTACCTTTTTCTAGTTATCATTCTGTTTCTCTTTGACTTCCCTAGCAGGCTTAGCTTATTGGTTTGAGATAATAATGAATTTATGGTCTTAGACAAGAGTCCTTATGAGCTTGGGCTGAGGCTGTTGTCAGCTGCTTTATCTTTTTTTATTTTAACCCTGGACCAAAATTGCTTAACCTTCAAAAAAGGATTTGAAAAAAACTCCTATACGTTATTTACTTTATGTGAGGTGTAGAATTTTTTGGGAGGGCTCATACCCCCAGAAATTGCTCTAATAAGCAGATGGGAGGTTTGATAAGATGCTGTCAGAGGTCATGTGGCTTTATTTAGGAAGAGGGGTGAAGAGGGGAAAGAGAGAGAGAAGCAGGGAGCTGTCTGAAGAGATCTCTCAGAAGCAGTCTGAAGGTATTCACATGAACTCAGAAGTTTTAGAAATCTAATACAATACTGACTCCTCTTTCCCACCTTCCCAGTGTGACAATGCTTTTGTAAGTTATATTTCTTTATCTTCTTCTAGCCTCCTTAAGTTTCCCCAACCCTTCTAAGCCTATGGGAGCATTCCTTAAGTTTTCAATTTCTAAGTTGAGTCAAAATTTAGACATTTACAAGGTCTTTCAGGCTGAAACATTTAGGAAACGGAATCAAGATTATAACTTGTAAGTTTCAAGATATATCTCATGAGAAGTGGGTCACTCAAGATCCTTCCCAGGGGAAGAAAAAGAAAGTCACATTAGAAAAGAGTATAGTAAAGATGTATATTTGTATAATAATGTTCATAAAGCTGCTTGGGGAGGAGGATTTCTTGACTCTTCATAAGGAGAGATCAGTTTCTCCCCAGTGAAGGGCACCCAACTTTCACTCATTTTCTATAGGAAGTTGCTAGTCTATGATTACTAATACTAATCAATGTATGCTGAAGGATAATGAACAATTTCATTCCATACACTTTGCAAATTGCTTTGCATATTTACCTTCTTCCTTCTTTGACAAACTATCCACAAAGGCATTTAAGATTCATATACTGACATTGGTGCAGCATAATCCCTACTGTAATTCTTTGCCTAATGGTCTTTCAACGCAAAATGAGGATAGTAGATACAGATGGTTAATTCTCGATCCTCCAGACATCCATTCTAGAGTAAAAACATCACCCAGAAAGGAACGAGAGATATAAATAAATGTGTTAATTTCTTATACTTGATATAATTCCATTTGTTTAAGTTTCAGTTACCATAACATTTTTGTTATGAAAACTCTAGAATTCATAGCAAAATTCATTATAATACTGTAGAAAATGTTTTTAATATTCCCTTTTTGGGTGAAGAAAATTAAAGGAAGCATTAAGTACTTTTTTAAGGTTCATCCTACCATATCTTTTATACATATAGGCTTTATACAAAAAAGTCTTAAAAAATATATATATATGTACATATATATATATATATATATACACATTTAAATTTCAGGATAAAATAGATTAAGAGACAACTATGACACCCACTGATGGCAGTTTAAAGTAGTGAATGGAGGACTGGTTTTGGAATTAGTAAAGTCAGGTTGAAAAAAGCACTTTTAGTACATCCTACGTGACCCTGAGTAAGTCACTTAATTTTCTTAAACATCAGTTTCGTCTTTTGGGGAAAAAACAGAATTACATGAAGCTCTGGATCAAAAAGGTATAAAGCAACTCAAATACAATTTAATCCACTTCACTCATGTTACAAATGAAACTGAATCCCAGGAAATTTAAGAGATTTGCACAGGTCAGTCAGATTGTATTTACCAGATGTGGAATTTGAACCTAGACCTCAAATTTTAGAACCAATGCTTATTCATCTGCACCCTTCTGCTTCAAGTAGATTTTTATCTAGAAAGCTCTTTGTAAGCAAATAGTGCTATATACATTCGAATTGTTAATATTACTATGGGCTGGATTTAATTAACTTCATTATATGGCTCTGAAATTCTCTATCTTGACAACAAAAATAAATCATACAAGAAAAAAATGAAATGTTCTTTCAGAGTGAATATTCCATATTTCCACTTTCTATCTATTTAGTTAAACAAGTTTGAATTTAGCTTCTTCTATTCACTTCCTCTTTTTATTTTTTTCAAAATTATCCACTTTGCCTTTTGTGGTCAAATCCCTTTTTAAAAATGTAAAAAGTCAGTAACCTGTAAGAATCTTGCCAAAAAGAAGTCAAAGAGTACAATAGTACAATGAACAAGGAAAGTTGAAATTAATAATGCCAAAACTTGAATAAGATGAAACTTGATCATGCATAAGATACCTACATACTCTACCTATGAGTTGAGGAAACTTCAAAAGCTTTCCAAAAGGGAGTATATCTAGTGTTGACAGCATGGCATGACATAAGAGCTGCAGCAATCCCAAGACTTCGATGCAAATTGAAGGAATATATGAGGTGGGGTCAAATGGTTCAGGGCCCAAGATTAATGAAAAAGGTATGGACCAAATTACCTGAAATATTTTCAGTGTATTCCCATCTTTCATGATGTACTTAGCACAGTAATGTCTTACCTTAATGAATTATAGATACACATTTATTCTATCAAATTTCAAATTTGAACCTTAAAAAAGATCCAGGTTCAAGTTCCATTTATCCAAAGTCCTACAAAGGAACACTTCATAGTATACCATATATATTCTTTCTTTCAAAAATTATTAGACAGTGAAATAAATGATGTTAAGAGAATCAAAGATAGTTCTTAGGTCAAGTGGATTGAGCACTTGGCTTGGAGCCAGGAAGAACTAAATTCAAATTTTTCCTCAAATACTTACTACTTATGACTCTGGGCAAATCACTTAACATTCTCTTATCCTCAATTTCCTAACAAATGAAGATAGTAATAGCACCTGACTCAAAGGGTTGTTATGAGATCCACATGAGATAACACATATAAAATGTTTTATAAACTTTAAAGCACTATGAAAATACAAGATAGTGGTGACTGTAGTGATGGTGATGGTGGTAGTAGCAGTATGATCAGCAGCAGCAGTAGAAAGTAATAGTAGTCATACTATTCATTTTTGCTCTAATTAAAGTATAAAATGTGGTTCACCTCAAGGACAATGGAGAAGACCATAATATGGGCGTGAAGAATCTTCAGAACTTTACCTTTAAGAGTTTCATGAAGATGAAAAGCAGAATGTCAACTTTGTCACCAGAAAAGCACAAAACTAAAAAGTAATATAGCTGGTCATTTGGTGAGAAAGATGGATACCTGGTGGGCAGATCCCCTTATTCCACAGCTACTCACACAATGTTGAGTGATCTAGAAAAGAAGTTTCAAACAGCCCTCAAGTAGCTCACAGAACTACTCAATGAAGCTGAAACAAGATTGCAATTTAATTGTGGATTTTTTAACAAAATAAATTAAAGTACAGTATAACTTACATCATGTTAATTTGGGATTTTCCTAAGTCAGTGTAAGATTTTCAAGGATCTATCTCCATTTGATTTTGATATCATTGATCTAGAAGAACTGCCTATCCCAGAAGGATAGGCAAATGCCCCAGGAAGGTTTCTGACAGGATACGGATAAGAGTTGCACAGAGAGAGGTTGGATACATTGAAATCTGATTTGTTAGAGAATGTGTCCATATTAATGAAGTGTTTAAGTAAGAAATGAGGAGCAATGAAGGAGAGAAAAAAATAAATGTATGATCTTGACTAAATTCTGTTGCAAATAAATAAAAAGAATTCTTTTGCAGCTAGGCTGTGATCCTTTGAAATTCACACAGTTAACTAAAGCCAGACACACGACGAATTCAGGTCTCCTCAACAAAAATATAGATTATTTTTTCCATTATATCTCATCATTTCTTTTTTCCCCTGAAATACATTTCATGTATGTAGGAGGAGTTCTTCTTGATACAATTTTGTGCTGAATCTCTTTTTTTTTTTCAAAAGAAGGAATTATGACCAAAATGATTATCATCTCTTTTAAAAAGGAAGGTTTCTTTTTTTTTTCTTTCCAGATTTTGATGGTCAATCAAACACTAGACTACTAAGGATACCTTGTTTAGATGTGATTTATATAAGTTATTTCACTATCTACTTTTTTATTTTTTTGCCCAGGATCAAATTATATTAATAATTACGTCTTTGTACTATTTGAGAACAAATAATGCCAACTATGTATTTTTCCCATTAGTTTTTTTTTAATTTTGTTATATTGGTAGACATTTTTTTTTTTATCTTTTAGTCATCCAAAGAATTGTAAAAATAATTTATCTAGGTCTTTGGAGTATTCTTTCAGTAACTTTATTAGCAAAGTCTCATTTTTTTTTTTAACTTTGTGGCAGTATCATCAGTTTTCTTAGGGCAGTTAGGTAGTGCAGTGCATAGAACAATGGATCTCGAGTCAGGAAGATCTAAGTTAAAATTCAGTCTTTGACACTACCTGTATGAACCTGGACAATTCACTTAATCCTGTTTGTCTCAGTAGTCTCATCTGTAAAATGATCTAGAGAAGGAAACAGGAAAGCATTCCAACTTGGCCAACAAAATACCAAATGACGTCACAAAGAGTCAGACATGACTAAAACAATTTAATAATGATTGTTTTCTGCATTGATATCACCTAACCAGTTATGTTGACTGTCAGTTCATATTATCTTATTTCTGTAACAATTGTTTTTAGAACTATGTGTATAAAAATTGAAAGCATATGTATAGGTTAACTACAGATTTTAATGCATTTCTTCCACTTATCTACTCCTACCATGCTTTGGCAATAATATAATTGAAAGGTGATTTCAATGATATTTAACATTCTACAACATTATTTTAACTGTTAGGAAAAGTTTTTCTTGATTTTGTAAGACTTTCTAAGCAAAATATCATGTTGTCTATACACTTCAATAAATTTCTCTCTTATTTTTCCTATTCTCTCAATTTCTTTTGGTTGCCTAAATTTTTTGTCTCTAAATTATAGGAAAGTATAATAGAACTAGTGGGCATTCTTTATTTATTCCAAACTTAGTTGTTCCATTGTTCACTGCAGATAACTCAAGTTATTAGTTGTTATTCCTGCATTTTGTTAAGGCATATATATATATATATATATATATATATATATATGTAGGTACCTATGCATATATAATTTATGCTTTAATATTTTATTTAAAATTTATTTTATCTATATTTTTATCTCTTCATGGTTTATGGATCAGAACCATATTTTTCTTATAAATGGAATTTGACAAGAGTTCCTTTGGCTAGCTTTTTAGAATTCATTTATAAATTATATTGAACCATGTTATTCCTTTTGCAAATTCACTTATGGATTACTTGATTTAATTTTGTGGGACTGTTATTTTTGAATTTCCTATTTCCTTTGTTGTTAATATTGGTATTTTCTATTTTTGCAAATATATTAATTTAATATCATTTTTCACTTTTGTTGGTATATGCGTGTACATAGCAAATTCTAGCAATTTCCTTCATTTCCTTTCCACTCTTCTTGAGTTCCACATCTCATTATTTTATTATTTTCTTAATTTGCTTTTCCTTTCCACAACACATTCTCTGAGGTATTTATCTCAATTCTCACTCATCCTGAAAAGCCAGGTCCCCTTAGGAAGCTATATTCCCTATGGACAGATGACTATGTCCCTTAGGGCTGTCAACATGGAAATCTAGAAGTCCCCACTTTATTTAGTTGGGAGGTAGAAACCCCCAGTTTTGACCTTGTCACAGGAGAGTTTCCCTCTGAGGGAAGGACTCTCTTCACCCGACAATAGACATCCACTTCAGGTGGGAGATAGACCCAATCCAAAGTCAAGTGACCTTTTGGCACAGTAGGTAGCACATCAGTCTCACAAGCTGGAGGTCCTGAGTTCAATACTCAGAAGGAGGGTGTCATATACTGGGAAAGGCTTCTGGAGACAAAAGAGTTACTTAACTTCGCATGGGGTTTACCTTCCCACCTGAAGTGGATGTCTATTGTTGGGTGAAGTGGGACCTTCCCTCAGAGGGAAACTCTCCTGTGACAAGGTCAAAACTGGGGGTTTCTACCTCCCAACTAAATAAACAGGGGATCTCTAGGTTTCCATGTTGACAGGGCCTTTGAGCTATATCTCTGAAGGACTGAGGAGTTGCTTTTTTAGGACTATAGCTCATGAATAGCATTTTTTTAAAAATGTATTACTATCTGTAGAAAATTAATTGAGTCAGCTAGCCTTAAATGTCTTTTGGAAATGATTATTAACTATATCCCTATAGTAAAAAAGAGTTTTTATAAAACATCCACTCAAAATCTGTGACCCACTTCTCTATCAATATGTTCAGAGTTCAGGGGAATTTGGGTTTAAATTTAGTGGGGTTCAAGTGACAAAAGGGTAACTCCATTGTTGCTAGTTATTGAGAAGACTTTCTACTCCTCTGTGGGGTACTAAAATTAACTGGAGGCATTATATTTCTTTTAACAGAGTTGTTTTTCTTCATCCAGTCTGCCTATATATCTTCATGAAGAGACGACTATCAGTTATTCCACAAAACTGTTAGGACATTGATAGGAAAATGGAAAGTCCCAAATCCAATTAAAATTAATTCATATTGTATTAGGTCCTCCTTTGACCAAAGGTAAAGTAGTAAAATGAGACCTAAACCAAATGCCAGTTATTTATTATTATTATTATTGTTTTGGAATGCCATGATCTCTCTAATCTCTGGTATATTTTTTCAAAAGGATGGTATTTTATAGATGATGCTGATGGTATGAATGATTTTCTTCAGTATCTTGAAATGGTACTTCTCTTAATGTTAATCCTGATCTAAGAACTATTTATACTTGGGCTAAACCATGATTAGGCAAGACTAAAAGTGATAACTGAGGTTGATTCTTTTTATTTTTTTATACTCAAAGGCCATCATATTAATTATTTCATCTGGGTTGGGGTGATTAGACATTTATTCAACCAACTCCTTATTGTATATGTTTTCTTCTCTTTAAACAAATTCACATGCGATCTTTTAAAATAAAAGAGCTTTTTTCATTTATCATATGAATTATGTTTTGTTTTGACCTTTATACATCATTGATTTTTCAAAATTACTATGTATATACTTGTTTTGTCATTATTCATTTGTTTGTTTTATAACCTGGAGACCAGTTATAGACAGTAACCCACATGTAAGGAAGGATAAGCAATAAGGGATTGGTAAGAACTATTATAGGACCTTAAGGACAGAGGTGGCAGGAATAATTATAATAGTAGCATTAATAACATGTAAACCTACCAGATAAAGATGTGATTAAGTATTTCCAATAGAAAAGCAAGAGTACTACATTCGCACGATTTGTCTTTTTTCCATTTCAATTATGTTCTTCCTACTTTACCTAATCTAATGATTTTAACTTAAGAGAAATATCACAGGAAAAATAAATCATTATTATGAATTTCCTATTTTTGGTATTTTCCTAATACAAAATTATAGATGTTGAAGCATTTTTCTTATTAGCATTTGAACTCCAGACTAGAAAAACATATAGTCAAGTTTCACTTGAACTCTCTGATTTACTTAATGTTTTACTTTGCATTATAATTAAAGTACATTTTCAATCAGAATATTGGCTCCAATCCATACTAGAAACACCAACAGAAGATGAGAAGATAACCATGAAGATAATTAGTATTTTTTTTTGTTTAATCACTAAGGCATGGACATAGTAAATGCTTAATGAAAATTTGATGGATTGAATGATGCATCTACCTTATCCCCTTACTAGATTGTTCCTTAAACTTCATGGTTTCCCCCCCCCCCAATGGCTAGTACAATGATTCTCTGAATATTAAATGCTTAGTAATTGTTGAAATTGTTGGAAAAGGTGCTACTAGTTTAGTGTCTTTTTGCTAGGCATAACAAATCCAGAAATGGGATAAGTAAAATATGGTTCCTACAATGAAGAAGCTTAAAATTATTTGAAATTATGTCTGTTTTTTCCTCTCTTTCCTTCTTTATCCTGAGTCTCAACTCTACTATCTATTCCTTCACTCTCCTCCCCTCCAAACTGTACTTCTCCTTTCTTTTAATTCACTTCTAGATTTTTTCTTCCCTTCTTTTCTTCCCTCTTTTTATCTGAAAGAAGAGGGGGAAAATGAACCAGAAAAACAAATAGAATAATTTGGCAAAAGATGGTCATCATTTTTTACTTTTGGCAACATAAATGTAGGTGGGAGAGTCTCAACTGGTTCTTGAAAGATTAGTAGAATTGTTCACAACCAGAGATGAATGAAAGAACTTTTTACATCTAGGAATCGGTGTGATCAAGGGCAAGAATATAGGAAATGTTCAGGGAATGTCAAGATTGGTTTTCCACAGTGTGTCATATGATGGATTACAGTGTGAAAGAAAATAGAGAAATTAAGGTGGTATCAGGTCTTCTAAAATAGTAGAGACCTAGCTAGCTACTTTGATATGAAATATTTAGGTATTTTAGTCTCTCAATGTACTTCAAGTCAAAATAATTGATGGGATTTGGGGGTTTAAGCCAAAGATTGGATGAAGATACCAGTTAAAAATTTAAATTATAGCTAAAGCTGATACATGGATTTAAGGTGTGCAAAATGCTTTATATTAATCATTTCACTTTGTTTTCACCTATTAGATATTTGCTATTATTATTTCCATTTTTCAGATGAAGAAAGAGGCAGGGGAAAGATTAAGCCTAGTTCAGTTGAAAGAAGAGCATCTTTAGAGTCAGAAAATGGATTCAAAATAACCTTTAATCATACTACCTTTAGGACCTTGAAAAGTCACTATAATCCCATGAGTCTATGAGTTCCTATAGCCACATGGTGTCTTATATAGAATTTTAATTCAGATATCTCTGTTAAAGCATGAGATATATATTTAACCAATCAGACCAATCAGAAAATACTCACTATCCTTTACTATCTGTACCTAAGAACTGCTAAACACTGGTTGTGAAATGATGTGTCATTCCTGGTTGAGGGGATATTTTCTCTGATTTTTTTGGTATTTTTTAAAGATGTAAGACTGTATAATCCACAAGCAAAAACATGTTCTCTCCCTCTCTATGGCTGCTCACCATAACAAGTCATAAACCTTCTCCCTGAGAATTTTTACACCCAATTTTGGCCATGAACATATGTTTACATGCACATTTCAAGTCTTTGAGGAATGGATATTTAATACCAGTGCTGACAGAATGTTAGTTCCAGGACTGCACATATCGATGGCCCACTGTTTATACTATAATGAATAACCCCAGTGTGAGCAAATGAGAATTCCTTTCCAACAGGAAAATGAAAGTTTTGTTTCCTTTCTTAAGCGCCCTTTTATCTTCCTTTTTTAAGGCACAATTGCTGTATAAGTGACATGCATTGTGACTGGAAATGCCCCCTGACCTCAATAATATCCTCATCTCTTTGGAAGCAAAGATCTGTGTGGTCATTATGTTTACCACCCAAGATTTCAAACGTGCTTGTCTAGGGTCCATATTCATTGGATGCCGTGAACTCCCCAAATGGACAAGGTTCCAGTGGAATGACAACTGTTTAAATCTGGTTCCCTCCATTGTAGTATCTTATACATTGAAAAATGAGGAAGAAACCAAAAGCAGTAAATACTTTAAAGTTTACTCAAGATATGGGTTTTATAAGCTGAATTGTACAATCTTCAGCCTAAGGAAAGGGAAGAAGCTCTCAGAAAAGAGGTCCCAGTTTATTGCTGTGTCTATGGTAATTTCATCTGTGTACTGGGAAAGTTGTAGATTGCTATTTATTTGTGGGAAATTTGGTTTACTAATTATGGACTTGGAAATTATTTCATTGCTTTTTAAAATGATAATAATGAGCATCATAGAAACTTTGTGCAAACAGAAAATGGCATAAATTGAAATAGTAAATAAGGATCTATTAGGGGAAATGGCATCTTCAGTTTCCATAGTAATACAATTCATGCCCTCTGGAAATTATATTATTTGCAATTATGTGTTCAGGAGCACTTTACATTTTTAGTGGGCATTGTAACAATAAATACCTGTTTTTCTTTCTTTCTTTAAGCCTCCTGGTCATTTCCGCTCTATTCAATTGTGGTGTCATCACATTTTATTTGCCTGGAAATTTAGAAACCACATGGCATCAGCTTTTCTTTATCCTCTCAAATTCTCAATGAGCACTTAATCCTGTTCTTTGTATCTTTACACTTGTTCCCCATTCCAGTCAAAGTCTGTAATTCTGTGATGCTTTTTCCTCTTTCCAAGGCTAATTCTCTCACTTGAGGATCATTGCTCATATTCACTTTCACATATGTAGCCTCTCTTGAACATTTCTAATCCTCTATTCCCACTGGCTCTTTATAGGACAACAGACCTCAGAATCTTTACTCTGGAATGACTTTAGAAGTAGTTTAGGCAGATCTATACTTGAACCCAAATACTCACTATATATTATCCCTGAGAAGTAATCCAACCTTTTCTTAAAGACCTCTAGTGAGGTGCAAGTTATTGCTGCCCAAGATAGCCAATTCCCCTCTTGGGCCAAATCCTCTTCTGACTCCTTAAGAAACTGTGAGACAATGAGAATGTTATGGGGTTTGGATGTGTAACCCTGGGGTTCAGGAAGGATACCTTTTGCAAGAATGCAAGACTCCAAAATTTAGCTTAAAAACAAAAAGAGAAATTTATTAATTTAGAAAGTAATGTTGAGAATGGCCAGGAGTATAGCAAGGTGGGACAGCAAGATGGAGAGCAGTTCCTTGGGAGGACAGCATGAATGGAAAGGCTGTCTCCCAGATGACATCAGTTCTGGAGTTTTATATGCTATGTCCTGGTGTGGATGTGACTTGAAGAGTGCTAGTCCCTCAGGCATTTGGAGGGGTGAGGTGGTCATCTGACTGGCGTGAAGATTCATCTCTTTGGTCACCTTAAATCTAGAGAACTATCAAAGTGGATAAACATCTCAGGACCCTAGGAGGGTCATTGGGTGTTTCTAAGTTCAGAGTCAGGAGGATGAAAAGGCAAGGGAGTTTTGCTGATAATAGTTTCTGAGTTTCTGGAGATACAGTGCCCATGTCAAGAAGATCACCGGATTTGGAGTCCAAAAACTTGGGTTCTAAACCTGTCATCACTACTGGAACATCTTGAGAAAATCAGTTATTTCTCTCATATCTCTCAGTTTCTTCATCTGTATAATTAGAGACTTGTACTAAATTACCTTTTCCACCTTCCAGGTATAAATGTATTAGTTTATGAACATCAATAGGGGCAGCAAGGGGATTTAGTGAATAGAGTTGTTTGAAGCCTAGAGTCAGGGAGACTCATGTGTCAGAATTTTAATCTGGCTTCAGATACTTACCAGTTGCAGGACCTTGTGCAAGTCTCTTAACCTTCTTTGCCCTAGTTCATCATCTGTAAAATAAACTGGAGTAGGAAGTTGACCAGCATTTTTATAAAAGAAACCTCAAATAGAGTCACAAAGAGATAAAAACAACTGAAAATGACTGAATGGATGATGAACAAGCTGTTGCTTCTTGCTTTTCATTTTGCCCTTGTGGCCAAGTAGAATATGTTTATTTTATACTTGTTCTATATGGTACTCCTTCAAACATTTGAAGAAAGGCATCATGGTCTCCCCTAAACCTTTTCTTCTCCATGCTAAAATTCACCATGTTCTTCAAACAGTTTTCATGTAACATGGTCTAAAATTTTTAAAATATCTTTGAAGCTTTTTTAATAAACATAATTTTATTAAGTATTACCTTCTTATCTCACTAATACATTCTACTTCTAAATATTTTTTTTCACTTTAAACATTATTTTATTTGGTCATTTCCAAACATTATTCATTGGAAACAAAGATCATTTTTTTCCTCCCCCACCCCTTCCCACAACCTCTCCCATAGCTGACGCATGATTCTACTGAGTATCACATGTGTTTTTTGTTCGAACCCATTTCCATGTTGTTGGTATTTGCATTAGAGTGTTCATTTAGAGTCTCTTCTCAGTCATATCCCCTCCACCCCTGTAGTCAAGCAGTTGCTTTTCCTCAATGTTTTTACTCTCACAGTTTATCCTCTGTGGATAATGTTTTTTAGATCCCTGCAGATTATACAGGGACATTGCATTGACACTAATGGAGAAGTCCATTACCTTCGATTGTACCACAATGTATCAGTCTCTGGGTACAGTGTTTTCCTGGTTCTGCTCCTTTCACTCTGCATCACTTCCTGGAGGTCATTCCAGTCTCCATGGAATTCCTCTACTTTATTATTCCTTTTAGCACAATAGTATTCCATCAACAACAGATACCACAATTTGTTCAGCCATTCCCCAATTGAAGGGCATCCCCTCATTTCCCAATTTTTGGTCACCACAAAGAGTGCAGCTATGAATATTTTTGTACAAGTCTTTTTACTTATTGTCTCTTTGGGGTACAAACCCAGCAGTGCTATAGCTGGATCAAAGGACAGACAGTCTTTTATCACCCTTTGGGCATAGTTCCAAATTGCCCTCCAGAATGGTTGGATCAATTCACAACTCCACCAGCAAAGAATTAGTGTCCCCGCTTTGCCACATCCCCTCCAGCATTCATTACTTACCATAGCTGTCATGTTAGCCAATCTGCTAGGTGTGAGGTGATACCTCAGAGTTGTTTTGATTTGCATCTCTCTGATTATAAGAGATGTAGAGCACTTTTTCATGTGCTTATTAATAGTTTTGATTTCGTTGGCTGTGAAATGCCTGTTCATGTCCCTTGCCCATTTGTCAATTGGAGAATGGCTTGATTTTTTGTACAATTGATTTAGTTCTTTATAAATTTGAGTAATTAAACCTTTGTCAGAGGTTTTTATGAAGATTGTTTCCCAATGTGTTGCTACCCTTCTGATTTTGGCTACATTGGTTTTGTTTGTACAAAAACTTTTTAATTTGATGTATTCCAGATTATTTATTTTGTATTTTGTAACTCTTTCTAAATCTTGCTTGGTTTTAAAGCCTCTCCCTTCCCAAAGATCTGACATGTATGCTATTCTGTGTTCGCCTAATTTTCTTATAGTTTCCTTCTTTATGTTCAAGTCATTCACCCATTTTGCATTTATCTTGGTGTAGGGTATGAGGTTTTGATCTAAACCTAATCTTTCCCACACTGTCCTACAATTTTCCCAGCAGTTTTTATGAAATAATGGATTTTTGTCCCAAAAGCAGAGATCTTTGGGTTTGTCATATACTGTCTTGCTCAGGTCACTTACTCCAAGTCTATTCCACTGATCCTCCTTTCTGTCTCTTAGCCAGTACCAAATTGTTTTGATGACCACTGCTTTATAATATAGTCTGTGATCTGGGACTGCAAGGCCCACTTCCTTTGTATTTTTTCATTATTTCCCTGGATATCCTTGATCCTTTGTTCTTCCAAATGAACTTTGTTATGGTTTTTTCTAGATCAGTAAACAAAAATTTTGGAAGTTCCAGGGGTATGGCACTAAATAGATAGATGAGTTTGGGTAGGATGGTCATTTTTATTATATTGTCTCGTCCTACCCATGAGCAGTTAATGTTTTTCCAATTGTTCCAGTCTAGTTTTAGTTGTGTGGAGATTGTTGTGAAGTTGTGTTCATAAAGTTCCTGTGTTTTTTTCTTGGGAGATAGATTCCTAAGTATTTTATTTTGTCTAAGATAAATTTGAATGGGATTTCTCTTTCTAGTTCTTGCTGCTGAGCTGTGTTGGAAATCTATAGAAATGCTGATGACTTATGTGGGTTTATTTTGTATTCTGCAACTTTGCTAAAGTTGTTGATTATTTTGATTAGCTTTTTGGTTGAATCTCTAGGATTCTTTAAGTAGACCATCATGACATCCACAAAGAGTGATAACTTGGTCTACTCATTACCAATTTTAATGCCTTCAATTTCTTTTTCTTCTCTAATTGCTACTGCTACTGTTTCTAGTACAATTAGAAATAATAGAGGTGATAATGGACATCCTTGTTTCACTTGTGATCTTAATGGGAATGCATCTAATTTATCCCCATTGCAGATATTAGTTGATGCATTTAGATATATACTGTTTGTTATTTTTAGGAACGACCCTTCTATTCCTATGCTTTCTAGTGTTTTTAATAGGAATGGGTGTTGTATTTTATCAAAGGCTTTTTCTGTGTCTATTGAAATAATCATCTGATTTTTGTTGGTTTGCTTGTTGATGTGGTTAATTATGTGGATGGTTTTCCTAATATTGAACCAGCCCTGCATCCCTGGTATAAATCCTACTTGATCATGGTGAATTACTCTTCTGATCACTTGCTGGAGTCTTTTTGCTAGTATCCTATTTAAGATTTTTGCATCTATATTCATTAGGGAGATTGGTCTATAATTTTCTTTCTCTGTTTCTGACCTGCGTGGCTTTGGAATTAGTACCATGTTTGTGTCATAAAAGGAATTTGGTAGAACTCCCTTTTTGCTTATTATGTAAAATAGTTTTTATAGTATTGGGAACAGCTGTTCTTTGAATGTTTGATAGAATTCACTGGTGAATCCATCAGGCCCTGGGGATTTTTTCTTAGGGAGTTCTTTGATGGCCTGTTGGATTTCATTTTCTGATATGGGATTATTTAAGAAATCTATTTCTTCTTCTGTTAGTCTAGGCAATTTATATTTTTGTAGATATTCATCCATATCACCTAGGTTGGTATATTTATTGCCATATAGTTGGGCAAAGTAGTTTTTAATGATTGCCTTAATTTCCTCTTCGTTGGAGGTGATGTCCCCCTTTTCATCCTTGGTGCTGTTAATTTGCCTTTCTTCTTTCCTTTTTTAAATTAGATTGACCAGTACTTTGTCTATTCTGTCTGTTTTTTCAAAGTACCAGCTTCTAGTCTTGTTTATTAGCTCAATAGTTCTATCACTTTGGATTTTATTAATTTCTCCCTTAATTTTTAGAATCTCTTGTTTGGTTTTCATCTGGGGATTTTTAATTCGTTCACTTTCAAGTTTTTTGATTTGCATTTCCAATTCATTGATCTCTGCCCTCCCTAATTTGTTAATATATGCACTCAGGGATATGAATTTTCCTCTAAGTACTGCCTTGGCTGCAACCCATAAGGTTTGAAAGGATGTCTCACCATTGTCATTTTTCTCAATGAAATTATTAATTGTTTCTATGATTTCTTCTCTAACCAATTTTGGAGTATCATATTATTTAATTTCCAATTAATTTTTTATTTGGCTCTCCATGTACCTGTACTGATCAATATTTTTATTGCTTTATGATCTGAAAAGGTTGCATTTATTATTTCTGCTTTTCTGCATTTGAGTGCCATCTAGTATATGATCTATTTTTGTGAATGTGCTATGTGGTGCTGAAAAGAAGGTGTATTCCTTTTTGTCCCTATTTATTTTTCTCCATATATCTATTAACTCTAATTTTTTTAAGGTTTCATTCACCTCTTTTACCTCTTTCTTATTTATTTTTTGGTTTGATTTATCTAAATTTGATAATGGTTGGTTCAAGTCTCCAACTAATATAGTTTTACTGTCTATTTCCTCCTTCAATTCTCCTAGTTTCTCCATTAAGAATTTGGATGCTATACCATTTGGTGCATGCATGTTGATTAGTGATATTTCCTCATTGTCTATATTCCCTTTTAACAGAATATATTTACCTTCCCTATCCCTTTTGATCAGGTCTATTTTTGCTTTGGCTT
Organism: Monodelphis domestica; assembly: GCF_027887165.1. Classification (NCBI taxonomy): domain Eukaryota; kingdom Metazoa; phylum Chordata; class Mammalia; order Didelphimorphia; family Didelphidae; genus Monodelphis; species Monodelphis domestica. Next base: position 236,069,372 of record NC_077232.1, read on the forward strand.
TGTCAGATATCATGTTTGCAACTCCTGCCTTCTTTCTATCAGTTGAGGCCCAAAATGTGTTACTCCATCCTTTAATTATAACTTTGTGAGTATCAACCCGCCTCATATGTGTTTCTTGAAGACAACAAATGGTACGGTTTTGGGTTCTAATGCAATCTTCTATTTGTCTATGTTTTATGGGTGAGTTCAACCCATTCACATTCAAAGTTATGATTGTCACTTGTGAATTCTCTGGCATTTTGATATCTTCCCCTAGTTCTGACCTTTCTTCTTTAGCTATATCCTTTTGAAACAGTGATTTACTTTAGGTCTGTCCCCCTAGTCCCCTCCTTTGATATGCTTCCCTTTCTAGCCCCTCCCTTTTTATGCTCCCTTCCCCTCCCCCCTCTCCTTCCTTCTCTTTTTATACTCCCTCGTCCCTCCCCCTCCTTGATTTTCCTTTCTTTCTTACCCTGTTGGATAAGATAGAATTCAGGATCCCAATGGATCTAGATGTTCTTCCTTCTCAGATTTGATTTCTCTGAGAGTAAGGTTTAAGTAATTCTACTTCACGCTTTCTTCCTCTCCTTCTCATATGAGAATTCTTCCCCTCCCCTTCCCATGTGTATCTTTGTATGGGAAAGATTATTCTATTTAGTCCCCCCTCCTATTTCTTGAAATAAATGTTAGCATTATGGACGATTCCACCCCTCCCTTTTTCTTTCTTTGCTCCCCCTTTCACCAATTCTTCTTGATGTTCCAATATTTCCCTATGCATGACTCTTCTAACTACTCTAATGATGCATACAATTTTTGAGAGTTACACAATACATTTTTCCCACATATTAATATATATAATTTGATATAAATGTAGTCCTTTTAGAAGAGAGGTTGACTAAAGAAAAAGATAAGATTTATCTCCTTTTCCCTTTCTTTCATATTTACCTTTTCATGTTTCTCTTGCTTTCTGTGATTGGATGTCAAATTTTCCATTAAGTTCTGGTCTTTTCTTAGCAAATGCTTGGAAATCTATTTTGTTGAATGCCCATACTTTCCCCTGCAAGTATATAGTCAGTTTTGCTGGGTAGTTGATTCTTGGTTGGAGACCCAGCTCTCTTGCCTTTCTAAATATTGTGTTCAATGCTTTGCAGTCTCTTAGTGTGTTAGCCGCTAAGTCCTGTGTTATCCTTATGGGATCCCCCCTATATCTGAAGCTCCTCTTCTTGGCTTCTTGTAGGAATTTTTCCTTTTCTTGGAAGGTCTTGAATTTGGCGATTACATTCCTGGGGGTTGTCTTTTGGGTATTTAGTAGAGAGGGTGTACTATGAACTCTTTCTATTTCTATTTTGCCCCCTTGCTCCAGAACATGTGGGCGGGCAATTTTCTTCTATAATCTCCTGTAGAATAGTATTGAGGTTTTTGTTTATCTCTGGTTTTTCGGGGAGACCAATAATTCTGAGGTTGTCTCTTCTTCCTCTGTTTTCCAAGTCTTACAAAAGGTTACAACCTTTTCAGTGAGATATTTCATGTTTTCTTCTAATTCATTATTTTCATGGCTTTGCTTTATTGATTCTTGCTGTTTTGTAATCTCACTATTTTCCATTTGCTTAATTCTGGTCATTAGGGACCTGGTTTTGATTTTCAGCTGTGTCTGCCCTTCTATTAGATGTTTCCTGCTCTTTCTCCAATTGTGAAGTCTTGTCTATCAGACTGCTGATCTCTTTCTCCCATTTTTCTTTCCAAAAGGTTTCCATATTTGGGGCATGCTTGCTATCTTCCAGTTTCTTAATTCTGGTCATTCGGGACTGTTTTTGCTTTTCAGCTTTGTCTGCCCTTCTATTAGATGCTTCTAGCTCCTTCTCCAATTGTGAAGTCTTCTCTATCAGACTGCTGATCTCTTTCTCCCATTTTTTTTTCCCAAAAGGTAAGCTTTTGGGTAAGCTCCAGTTTGAGATCTTCCATAGCTTGTGGATAGTTTCCATTTGGGGAGGCATGTTCTGATTTTGTTTGGATTTCATCCTCATTCTCTTCTTTTCCTTGGGTATTCCCTCCATAAAAGTTTTCAATAGTCACTTTTCCCCCACTTTCTTCTTGGAGGATTGATTTTGGGACATGTGAGCCATCCCTTTGGTGTTTTTATTCCACTTTCTTTTTCTGGTCTGGGGTCTGGGTGATATATGTGGGTTTTCTGTGAATTTAGGTTGCCTCAGACTAGTTCTTCCCAGCCTCCAAGGTTTCTTAGTGTGTGGGCCCCTGTGCTCAGCCCAATGGCCCAGGCAATTAGCCCAGCCCACCCAGGTGCTCAGCTCCTCCCAGGTGCTCAGCACAACCACTCCGGAGTTCAGTTCCACAGCCCCCTGTGATCAATGCAGGATTCTCCCATGAAGCCGCCCTGAGAGGTTGTTTCCTTGGAGTCTTTAGATCCCAAGGACCCTGGTGTGTACCCCCCCCCCCAGACAGAGACGCTCCTCACTCACTTGCTGTCCCAGTGAGCGCTCTGATAGCTTACTCTGGTTTTTTTGGGGGGGGAGGGGTGGCTCAGTTCCCGTTTTTGTGCGAGCTTTTCCTCCTCCTTATGGTATGGAAATGTTCAAACCCCACATACCTTCGTTTCTGTGGGGTACTGGAGAGTCCCTCCATTCTTCCAAAGGTGATTTTTATGCTCTTTTGAGGTAGTCTATTTCGTCCGGTGCCGGGGAGGGGAAGTGAGTTGCATCTAGATTGCAGCCATGTTTTCTCTACTTCTAAATATTAATGGGTCTACTATCTCATACATTGTTGTGGATTCAGATTTTCAACTCTTTCTAAATAAAATTCTTTTATTATTCTTATTTAGTTTTCCCCTTCTGTTCTCCATCCCTCCCTCCCTCATTCCTTCCCTCTCTCCCTCCTTCCTTCCTTCTTTACTTCCTTCTTTCCTTCCTTCCTTCCTTCCTTCCTTCCTTCCTTCCTTCCTTCCTTCCTTCCCTCCTTCCTTCCAATGAAACAGAGGAGTGTTTGCCTAGAAGAAACCACAGATGCTTGAAATAGCTTGGTAGCCATATCTAAACCTATTATGACTTTCTGCTGTTCACTGTAATAAGTTCAATCACCTCATTGTAGTGTCAACATGGAATTTAGGAATCCCAAACTTGTTACCTGGTGAGATTTGATGAACCCCGAGTTTCAGGACTATCTTGTAGATTGGAGACCCCAAAGCTTATACTTGTTCCCTTTTCCCATGGGGATATACCCTGAAGAGAATCACAAGTTAGCAGTTTCAGACTGAGTGGGAGACCCTCAGGGGAATGACAATCCTATTTGGGTGAGATAAACATATGCTAAGGACCCTCTGTGTTTTAGGTAATCTCCCCTATTGTATTAGGACCTTTCCCAAGAAGATCCACACCTGAGCAGGAACCATCCTTTAGTATCCATTGTAAGCAGCCTCTTCTCTTACACCCTAGCCTCTAGCTAGGAGTCCTTTTCCAAGTTTGATTGTATCCTGTCAGGGTAGTTTGAACACTCCCATTTTCTTTGTAGCTATAGTGATGTCAATCATCTTTCCCTGCCCCTGGATTCCCCAAATGGTATATAGGATCCCCAAATTCTTTTGTTCCTTGGAGTCCATCCTGAGTGGGTGGCACTCCCAGGGATCAATGACCATGACATCCAGACTCTCTGTTCAGTCTCGTGGAGCAGCTCTGTTGTCGTAACCTAGTAGCTCTAACCCCTTTAGCCCCTGATTAAAGAGTGATTTTGACTATTTAATACTTCTATGTTTTTTCTAGTTGACATAATGGAGGTTCCACTGAGATCTGAAGTCCCGGCTGCCTGAGCCCTCCTGCTAACCAGGACCCCGAGACTTGAGGTACCTCACACAATCCGTTTGAGATTGGGTCAGGAGTCCAGTTAGCAAGGGCCAGGGGAAGTGGCTCTTGGAGGTAGGACTCTCATCTCGTGTTTGGGAGTGACTCGCTCTTTAATTAAGGGATTGTTGGTTGGGCGTCTGTGGGTACACAAAGCCTCATCGTCCATAGGCACCTGGGCGCTATTGGACATGGGTAACAGCTTGTCTGTTGTCCCAAGGGAAAGTGGGGGCAGTCAGCAGCCTGAAGAACCACCTAGAAATGCAGCTGTAAGTTACATGATTTCTAAATGTGGACCTGGATGCAAGTTAATATTTCTAAGTTAATAGTACCATTCAGGTTCTTTGTAATATTTTTTTCTGTGTTTTTGGTCCAATCTCATTTCTCCAGTGCCTTAACAGAAACCTTCCAATTGATTCAAACCAAATTATCCTGATTTGACTAGAGTTTTAAAAGTGCAAACCATGAATGATTATCATATGATCCCAAAGTTTTACAAATAGCATGAAGTGAAAATATAGACCCAGAAAGCTGTCATCATAATGGAGATAACATTCTATTCATATATCTACTTTGAAAGTAGAGGACATTTGAATGGGAAAATGCTTGGGATAATAAACATATATATATATGTATATATATATTCATATACATATATGTGTATTGGGGAGAAAATGGACAGACAGAAAGAAGTTGTTATTTAAATGATCTTTTAATTGAAACATTGTGATATTAAAAGGAAAAACTTTCATTATCACTACACACTTCTACCCACACACGTTAGGCACAGGGGTTTATCCATATTTAAATTAACAACTAATGTTGTAAAAGTGGAAATTAGAGATGATTTGAATATCTACAGATATTTTACAAGGAAAAATACCCTAAGTGGCAACATAACACATTAGAAAGGGAACTGGCTTTGGAATCAGGGAGACATGAATATAAGACCTGTCTCTTACACATATTTACTAAATTGCCCTGGGCAAGTAACATAATCTCTTAGTGCTTCAGTGAAAAGACTAATAAGACTATAAATTACAGAAAAATTGTAGTTCCCTGTGGGTAGAGAAAGTTTCCAGGTGGGGAGTTTCTTATATTAATGCTATTACAGATACTTCCTCTCTATCTATACCTCAAAGACCAAACAAAAGGTGCACAATGTTCTAAAATGATTGCAGAAAAAATTACATGTATCCCTTCTATATCACTGGGGGCTTGTTAATTTTTGGCCCTCTCTTCATACCAGTGAAGTATGAATTTTATGGAATGTTTCCAGTAAAAAAATGCATCTATTTATGGTATTAAAAGATGAAATACATTGAAATTATAAAATACCATATGTATATTTTATGTATTTCTGAGTTTTTTAAACTCTTCTGTGTTATTTGTTGACCTTTGCAAGTTGTCTGCACCTTTAAAAGCAAAAGTCTTAAAAATTCTCATTAATTTCTTTTGCTGACCCACTGGGGATGGGTCAAGAGGAAAATGAGTTTGGTTAGAACAGAGAACAGAAAAAAAGAATGATATGAGATGAATTCAGGGACATAGGCTGATACCAATATTTGGATTGCCTTGAATAGCACCATTAGGAGTTGATATTTTCTCAGTGAGCAATGATAATCATTGACATTAACATCACTAACACCATAAGGTCCACAGTGTGTTACACATACATACATACACATACACTCATACACATTTATATTACATTTGTTGATAAGTATAACGCTTTGAGAGATGATGAAATATTTCCATTTTTATTCATAAGGTTGCAAAAAGCTAAATTACTTAAACATATTGACATCACAAGTAAATGTGAGATCTGAATTCAAGTACAACTATCTCCTAAATCTTGATGATGTACTATTTCAATAATTTTCAAGGAGTCGTACTAACTTTCAAGTGGTAGCCCATGGAAAATACTATGCCACACTGACTCTTAAGTATCCTCCAGCGGAGGAAGAAAATAAGCAAAAGAGTAACATGCTCAGACCCCTTCATGTATGAGATTGCTAGGCAGTAGGATCAAAGAAAGATTAAAAAGCCAAAGACTATACTGAAGTATACCAGTTAAGAACTCTTAGAAAATAATGCTTATTACAATGAGACTAGATCAGAATCTGAATTATGATGTAGAAATTACAGAGAAAACGAAGAGAGCCATAATGATATATAGATATTTTAGAGGGTGAATGAGAAGAATTTGATAGTGGCCTGGATGTGATGGGTGAAGGAGTGAGAGATGACTCTGTGGTAATTAGACTGTTTGACTAGATCAGTGATAGAACTACTATCAGAAATGGGCAGATTGTGAAGAAAAGATTTTAAGGGAGATGAGTTCAGTTTGAGACATGGTGAAGAGAAGTCCCTCTCATTTTTTAAAACATCCATGTGGCCTTTTATTTTATTGTATTTTATGTGCCACACTTCTACAATTACCTACTACCCCTGAACTTTGACAATCTTCTTCTTAAAAAACAACAGAAAAAAAATTATCATTTGCCCTCGTTTATGAAGCTCAGGTCATTAAGTGATGAGAACCAAGGCTTCAAAGACAAGTCTCCCTGTATGTGTCAATTTGTCTTTATAGATATTGTATATAATATTTGCCTCCCTACCTGAAATATCAATATGAAGTCTCTCATCATGGAAATTAATATGGTATGTTGATATCAGTCCTAGAATACCACAGTCTCCAAATTATTGAAGTCAGGGGTAACTCAAAGGACAAAAGAGAAACACATAGTAGGTGTGAATAGTCTATATCCTATTTCCAAGGAATAATTACAGAAGTCTCATCATCAAAGAGATCATCAGAGATGTATGACTGGAAAATGTAAAGGCTTATTTATGTAGGTAGAATGAGGAAGAAATGAAGGAACATTATATGTTTCATTGGCATTTACATTGTCAAGAGAATCAGAGGAAAGCCTCTAGTATATTGCCTAGACAGGTTCCTCCTCTTTGCAGGAGTCATGAGCAAATGAAGATATATAATACAGAATTTCTAATTTCTCAATTTTACATTGTGTTCTTACATTATATGAATACTGATTCAGTAGTCTTCCTTCCTTTGCATTCCCAATACTAAGCTCAGTGCTTTGCAAGTAGTAGAAACTTAATTAATGGTATTTGGCTAATTAGCAGAATGAGTAAATGTCTCATTCCTTTTCAGTGCCATTCCTTCCAATGAAGATATGACTCCTATTGCCTGTATAGTAGATATCTAAGCCAAACACTGGAACCATCATATTCCCAGAATTTTCAGATGTTTCAGAACTTATGAGCTTTCTCTCATCTCTGGAAATATCTCAATAAAACATTTATTTGCCTAAAATCAATAGAGAATAAACACAAGAATAAAAAATAGAGCATGTGCTCACAGTCACATAAAGAGCCCGGGGAAAAATAGGAACAGCTTCAAGATGTATCCAAACTTCAAATCCAAAAGACAATAAGAAGGGCTGGGAGGTGGGCATTCCTTGTGTATTCACTGTGTTCCAACATATAACTCAATAGGCTGATTTCTCATCAGATCATATCGTGAACCACAAAGTCTACATGGGTAGTAGAACGTTCATTCTGAGTTTCTACTCAGTCACTATGATTAATTGTAGCTGAGCAAGCTTGGGAGGGGGGATCCCACTGCACAGTGATTGTTCTGAATATTGACAAATATTATGAAGAAGATACAGTATAGAGACTAAGAAAATGGACATTTCAATAGAGTGGTAAGAGTAGATACCTGAGTAAAAAAAATCTTTATGAACAGGATGAAGATTGATGAATGGATGGTGATTGAAAGTAGGGAGATAGTTAAGACTGCCATTTTGAGAAATTTAATGATGAAAGTGAAGAGACAAGACACTAGCCTGAATGTTGTTTCCCTCTTAGGATCAGAGGGAACTGGCTTATAGAAGGGAAGGAGAAAGTGAAGAGGAAGAAATTAAAGGAAAAATCAGGAGGTAATAACCATAGAACAAATTTGAAAGAGACCGGAGAGGAGGATCACAAGATCCTAAGTTAAAAGGAGAAAGGGAAACTATTTCAGGAAAGACATAACTGGGTGAAGAGAGAGGTTTGAAGTGGAGAATAGAGAATTGAAAAAAAAGTTTTTAACAGATGACATCTATCTTCATTAAAGCTTGACAATTCCTTGAGAGTTGAAGAAAATGTTGAGAGTTGAAGAAACTTGGGAATGGAAAAGTCTGAGGAAATTTAGAAGTAACCAAGAGACAAAAGAATCTTCATGCAATCTTCTTAGTAAATATAATAAGACATGGAATATAAGGAGACCCAGTAGGTATGATTTGAAAATCTTTAATTCTTTAATTATCCTAAGTATTTTAAGTAACAAGAAGAAACATTTTAATTATTACCTTTTGTATTAATAATGTTATTAACTGTTATTTTTCCTTGATTACTTTAAGTATATTAAGTACTTTAGATATCTCTTGTTCTATAGAAATCATAAGTATTCTAGTTACTCTTTAACTATGCAGTTGTGATTAGTTTAACTCTACCAATTCCCTCAAGTTTTTTTTTTCTGTTTACCTTTTTATGCTTTTATTCAATGTAAAATTTGATCATCAGATTTTCTTCCTACCTCTGTTTCATCAGGAATACCTGGAATTCCTCTATTTCATTAAATGTCCAATCCCCCCCACCCTCCCACCCCCATCCCTATTATGCTCATGTTAATTGTATAGATGGTTTTTAGTTGGATTCTAGATCATTTGCCTTGTGGAATTATTCCAAGCCTTCTGATCTTTTAATTTAGAAATGTTAGATCCTATGTGATCCTGACTATAGTTATGCCATATTTGATTTTTTTTTTCTGGTTGCTTATAGTCATTTCTCTTTGACTTAGGAGTTCTGGAGTTTGGCTATAATAGTCGTGGGATTTTAAATATTGGGATCTCTTTCAGGAGGTGATTGGTAGACTCTACTGCTATTTTCCATTCTTATTCAAGAATATTTCGGCAGTTTTTCTTGATAATTTCTTTCAATATGGCGTCCAGGTTTTTTTTTTAAATAACTTTCAGGCAATCTACTTATTTTCAGATTCTTTCTACTGGAACATTTTTTTCTAGTGAAAAAGTAGTTTTTTCTAGTGCAAGCTTTCAATTTTTCTTCTATTGTTTTTTCCTTTTCATTTGTTTTATTTTTTCCTGCTGTCTTATGAAGTCATTAGCTTCTATTTATCTTTTCTAATTATTAGGGAGCCATTTTCTTCTTTGAGACTTCTTTTGTAGAGAGCTGTAGCTTTATCTGTCACTTTCTTTCCTAGTTTTTTTATAAGTTTCTTACTAGTTTTTCTATCTTTTTTTAGAGCTCTTCTAAGAGTTTATTTTGGTCCTTAGAGCCTTTCACATTTTTATTTGAGGCTTTATACATTTTCACTTTTGTATTATTGTCTTCCTCTGAGGCTGTATTGGTCATCTTTCATGCTGAAATATTTTTCTAGAATTGGGCTTTTTCTCTTTCTTTTTTTCACTTTGGAATATTCCCCCGTCCCCCTTGATTTTGTCTATATATGAAGCTCGGTCCATTCCTGGATTGGAGGGAGTAGTGTCATGCACTTGTACCATGCCTGGGACTTGCCCAATTCTTTTAGTCTCAGATTGAACACTCTGCAGTGGTGGCCTGGTTGGCCTGCTATGAGGAGATTTGCAGCTATTCAGTTCAGCTGCTTCCAGATGGGTTCTTCTCAATCCCACTGAGACAGCCTTGCTGGTCTTAGTTCTTTCCCCTGCTGCCCACATATGCTATATTTCCACTGAGGCTGAACTGAATCAGCTGTTCTCTTTCCCCTGATGCTTGTCCTGTATAATGTCTGAGTTGCACAGAGGCTTGTTCAGTACTCACTCCAGTGAGATGAGTCTTCCCTGCTATCTCTCCATGTTGTTCTGGCCAGAGCACTATTTTACCCTTTCTTCTACTGGTTCTACCAATTATCCACTTTTTTCACTAGTACATGGAAGCATGAAAGTCCAGTTGTTGTTGAGTTCGAAGATGACATGAATTCAAATCCCACTATTGATGAGTATTGCTTCTGCGATCTCAACTATGCCACATAATCTGCTATTGCTTCAGTATCCTCTTCAGTAGAATAAAGGAATTAGATTAGGTTGTCTCTAAGATCTCTAGTTCTAGCTCTATGAACCCAAGTTAATCATTATACACATTTAAATTTTAAAGTGGAAGTTGGGTTGAGATGACATGATAAACATTATGGAGGATTTTAGGATATTGGAGAAGGCAGCATAGAGAAATGTTAGCATAGGCTCTGGGCTAGATTAAACATAGAACTGGAAAGATGTGGGAGCACTTTAGACTGTAAAGAGATGAAACTAAAGAGGGAGAAGTAGAAAAAAATTTGATGATAGAAGAAGGGACATCTGGATTTGGAAACATAGAAGTAAATTTCTAAGTGATGACAAAGTTTAAGATATGGCAAGTATTTGTAGGCCACATGCATGGAATGAATGTAAATGTATCTGCCTAAAGGTAAAGGCATTCCTCTTGAAGTTGCAAACAAAAGTGGACCATTTTTGTAGTCTAAAATCACTCATAGGAAACACTCATTTCTTAGAGACAAAAGTCAGTTTAATAAATTTATTCTTTGTCCAGTTTTCAAATTCTGCTCTTTGTATTTTTTTGTTTTTTTTTTCTGTTCTCTGTTAATCATCCTCTCTTTCTTATTTCATGATTTTTAAATTCTTCCCATGAATTCTTTCCTATTTCTCTTGTCTTACTGAGTTAAAGCATTTTGGTCCTTTTGGCATTTTGTGTATGTTTTCTGCTTCCTACACATTTAAGTGTCCCTCAATTTTACATTTTAACATCCTTCTTTCCTTTCCCATTTCTCCCTCAGTGATTATCATCTTTATTTTTCTTTGGTTGCCACTCTCAAAGGTCTGATATTTGACTATGGACAAAGGATATAACTTGACATCATCTTGGGTAATTTCTTATGAATTTCTCAAGAACACACCAGCAATTAAAGATCTCTTTACTTCCTAGCAACTTTAAACATTCCTATTTCTCAGTGAGTGTGTTGCAGATGCCAATGAATTTTGAAAAGATCTCTTCACAGTTTTAAGGCTGATACAGGCCATATATTCCTCTCCACCATTTTAATCCAAAGGAAATTTGTTCCTAATGATAATTACATTCCATCAGTTCCTACTCCTAATTCTGTGCTTTATTGGCTGGGGCAAAGGAAGAAGGTAGATAGAAATCACATAAAAGTCACTTATTCATACAAATAGATGAACCATGGAAAGAAACTCAGAAATATTTTGATAGTGCAAGTTTGTAGCAACTATGAATAGTAGCAAGGATTTTGATTATGATAAACTTGGATCTTTAATCAAATTCCATAGCCCATTTAAAGAAACCTATAACATAGCACATAAAGCAACATGCAATTATAATTTGAAATAAATAAGAGGAGTTTGATTTATTCTAATTATATCATTACTTTTTACCTAGTACACAAACTATTTTATATTTTTAAAAATTGTCTCTTATAATTTTTCCAGTCAAAATGTAAAATGTCACCAATTTTTCTTACCTTTAGCTACACAGATGAATCTGTGATTTCATCCATTAAGGAGCTGTTGTTCCAAAAAAGGAATATATTAAAGTGGAGGGAGAAACATAAGGAAGAATAGAGATTGGGAGGGGAGAAAGGGAAAATTATACCATATATTCAATTTATGCTTGTTTAAAAATATTGATGACAGGCTGGATCATGGTAAATCCTTCAAGAAAAGATTAGAAGGATCATGTTATCAAGATTCTTAAAGGTATCACTTTGATAATTTAAATTCATTCACTTCAAAAAAATGCCTGGGAAAGGGCCTAGAAGATTGGATTCCCCAGGACCTTGGTATCTATACAAGCAGAACACTTTGAGTTCCATAGCTTAATGAATTTCTCAGGGTAAAAATTAACAATGTACATTTTCTCTAAATGAATACATTATATTTCATATGACTGAACTTTCTGGATGTGGGTGGTCTTGAGATTTCTTGAATTTTAAGGTTACAAATCCAAAAGCTCTTTTTTCCTCCCTCTAAGGTTTCAGAAGCATAGTATTCCAAAGATACAGAAAGTACAATGGGAATGCAGAGATATCCCATGCTGATACCATATTCTTTACAACTAATAAAGAGATATATAGCAATTGTTTATTTATTATGATAAAGTTGGACATATAAATTAAATAAGAAAATGTTCAAAGAAATATTATTAGTTAAAATAGTTAATTATTTTTAGTGTTATTATTTTTATTAACTAGCTCTTATTTTGAAAATTATTACAACCCATTGAGACAGTGATAAATATTCACTTTAAATGTTTTCTTTACTTTGAACTGTGTGTTTTCTTATTGAGATTCATGTAGACCATGTTGCCACAACTAGAATATAGTTCCTTCTCATCTCCAACTATTGAGATTCTCTTCCATTTGCAACAGCTATACTGATATAGGCACTCAGAGATATACATTTTCCTTAGATCTGCATTGGCTGTATCCCATAGATTTTGTTATGTTGCCTCCTCATTGTCATTTAAAGTCAATAATTGTTTTTATGATTTCTGTTTTGATCCACCAGTTTTGAAGAATTAGATTATTTTCCAATTAATTTTAAATTGGCCTTTCCATGTACCCTTGTTAGTTATAATTTTTACCACAATATGATCTGAAACAGAGGCATTTATTATTTTGGCTTTTCTGAATTTGATTGCAACATTTCTATGCCCCAGTAAATGGTTTATCTATGTATATGTACCATGTACTGCTGAGAAGATTTTTTTTTATTCCTGTTCAGTTTTCTCCAGATATCTATTAACTCTAAGTTTTCTAGCATTTTATTCACTTCCCTTACTTCTTTCTTTTTTTATTTTTTGTTCACCTTATCTAGTTCTGAAAGGAGAAAGCTGAGATCCCCCACTATTATAGTCATATCTATTTCCTCCTTAAGTTCCTTTAATTTCTCATTTAGAGATCTAGATGCTATATCATTTGGCGCATAAATGTTTAGTAATGATATTACTTCATTATTTATAGTAACTTTTAACAAAATGTAATTTCCTTCCTTATCTCTTTTAATCAGATCAATTTCTACTTTGGCTTTGTCTGGTATCATGAATGATGCTCCTGCTATTTTTTTTTTACTTTAGATGCTACATAATAAATTCTGGTCCAACCTTTTACTTTGAATCTGTGTGTGTCACCCTGCCTCATATGTGTTTCCTGTAAACAACATATAGTAGAATTCGTTTTTTTAATCTACTCTATCTGCTTCCATTTAATGGGTGAGTTAATCCCATTACATTCAGTGTTATGATTACTAATTCTATACTGTCCTCCATAGTATTATCCCATTTAGATCCTGCTCTATTCCCTTTCACTCTGTTCCTCCTCAACAGTGTATTACTTTTTGTCACCCCTCCCCAGTTTTCCTTCCCTTCAATTACTCCTGCTTCCTTTGTCTTATTCCCCTTCTCTTATTATCATTCACTGTAGGGTTAGATAGAATTTTTAACCCACTGGATTTACTTGTTTTTTCCTCTCTTAGCCAGTTACATTGAGAAAAAAGTTTAAGCCTTGCCATTCACCACCCTTATCCTCCCCACTCAGTAATGATTTTTCATGCCTCTTTGTGTTATATAATTTACCCCACTTTATCTGTCCCTTCCCTTTTCTCTCAGTGAAACCTTTTCTTTCATCCCTTGATTGATTTTTTGAATATTATTCATATATACATATTGTTCCATATCATCACATTTAAATACACATTATGTCATCATATATCATACCATCATAATCAGCTTACTTCTCTGCCCTCTTTCTGAGTAAATTCCTTCTATCTTCTCCACTATTCAGAGTAATTTTTGAGAATTACAGAAATCCTCTTTCCATGTAGCATTACATAAATTTGACATTAAGGAGTCCCTTAAATTTTCTCTTTTGTATTTGCCTTTTGGGGCTTCTCTTATGTCTCATTTTTGAACTTTGGATTTTTTTTTGTTAGAACTGGCTTATTCCTCAGGAATGCTTGATAATCTTCTATCTTACTGAATGCCCATTTCCCCCCCCAGGAAAGAATATACTCAATTTTGCTAGAAAGGTAACTTTGGGTTAGAAACCCAAATCTTTTGCCTTCCTGAATATCATAGTCCACACCTCTGAATCCTTTAATGTAGAATCCCCTAGAATGGCTGAACAAATTGTGGTATCTGTTGGAGATGAAATACTACTGTGCTCAAAGAAATAACGAACTAGAGGAATTCCATTTGAACTGGAATGATGTCCAGGAATTGATGCAGAGTGAAAGGAACAGAACCAGGAGAACATTATGCAAACAGACAGATACACTGTGGTACAATAGAATATAATGGGCTTCTCTTCTAGCAGCAATGCCATGATCCAGAAAAATTCTGAGGGACTTTTGAGAAAAAAAAAAACACTATCCACATTCAGAGGAAGAACTGTGGGAGTAGAAACATAGAAGAAAAATAACTGCTTGATCACATGGTTTGATGGGAATATAAAATTGGGGATGTAGACTCTAAACAATACTCTAGTGCAATTATCTATAATATGGAAATAGATCTTGATCAATGATATGTGTAAAACCCAGTGGAATTGCACACCAGCTACAAGAGGGGTTTGGGGAAGGGCAGAGAAAGAACATGGATCATGTAACAATGGAAAATTACTCTAAATTAATTAATTAATTACAGAATTTCAGTTAAAATGTAGAATCCCCTAGGTCTTGGGTGATCCTGATGTAGTTCCATTTGTATATGAATGGTTTCTTTATGGCTGCTTGAATAATTTTCTCCTTAGCTTGGTGGCTCTTGAACTTTGCTATCATGTTATTAGAAATTGTCATTTGAGGATTTATTTCTGGAAGTGATCTGTGAATTCTTTCAATTTCAATTTTATTTTCTTGTTTGAGGATCTCTGGGCAGTTATCTATGATAAGTTCTTGTAAGATGATGTCCAAGGTTTTTTCTTGATTGTAGCTTTCAGGTAATCCAATAATTCTCAAATTGACAATATTAGATCTATTTTCTAGGTCAGTTGTTTTTGTTTTTTCAATAAGATATTTCATGTTTTCCTCTTTTTTTCCCCTTCCTTTCATTCTGCTTTATTGTTTCTAGATTTCTCATAAAGAAACTAGTTTCTAGATGGACAATTTGTATTTTTTATTTATTTATTTTATTGGGGGAGATTAAAAATTTTTTATTTATATGCTAAACATACTAAGTATATATATGCCATATATATACTATATATACACTATATGTTTAAGAGATGAATCATACATACTTGGTATACTATTTTCCCTCAAGTTCTTGTTTTCATTCTAATTTTTACTATATTAGTTTTATTTGTGATAAAGCTTTTTTGTTTTTAAATCATGTAATGAAAATTATCTATTTCATTTCTTGTGATCCTCTCTGTTTCATTTGGTCATACACTCTTCCCTTTTGTATAAATCTGGCAGGTACATGTTTTCATATTTCCTGCATTTACTTAGAATTTCACCTTTCATGTCTAAAACATTTATCCATTTTGAATTAATCATGTGTTATAGTGTAATACAGGTCTTTGTATAGTCTTTTTTTCCAAACTGATTTCTGATTTTCCAAGCAATTTTTCTCAGTTGTTGAGTTCTTGCCCCATGAAGTTTTTGGAGTTTCCAAACACTGGATAACTATTGTGATTTTCTACTTAGTACTGAATTTATTCCATTGATCCAGGATATCTTGATAATTATAGGGGAAGAATAGTGCCTCTAGTTTCAGGTTTATTTCACTACTATTTTTAGGGCAAGTTCTAAAAGTTTGAAAGTTTCTGAGTTTCTAGGTTGTGATCTAGGTAGTAAGAGGCCTTGTTCCCTTGGGACTACAGTGGAAATGTCAAAAAAGGTCTGGTCCTGAATCCAGTGCTAGCACAGGAGATCCCTATAATATCCTTCTGATCAATTTTCAAGTTCTCTTATCATTTCTGGTATGAGAGCTATAAAAATATTACTGCTTATATTTCTACCACCAAGTCCATGCAAAACTGTTACATTCACGTGTAAGGGGGAGAAACAGGGTTATTTTTTATTAAAAAGGTGAGACTGGATTATTTAAGAATAGAGTCACCAGGAATTTATTTTATTCCAAGAGATTTATTTACAATTTATTTACAAGATATAGAAAAATTAATATAGAAAATCAGAGAATGGATAGGGTAAGATATCTAAACTAAGCATTAAGTAATTTACTCCTGGCCTCTGGCTCAACCTGGGCAGGGAGAGTTAGTCCTTAGCTGGAGAGGCCTCAGCAAAGCCAACGACCAGGGCAAGTCTCTCTCAAGAGGTAGGTCTCTCCTGAGGCTTATCTCTTCAGAAAATCTAAGAGAGGAGTCAGCTTTTTCACTCACCACATGTCAGTCCAAAGGGAATGATTCAAGGATAGTCTCACCAGGAACAGGGTCTTAGGTCCAGTCAGCAGATTCTTTACCAGCCTCCAGCTCAAACTCAGAGCTCCAGAAGAAGTCGAAGTCCAAGGTGAACTTCACTTAGGAAGTTGTAACTGCCTTTTAAAGACACTTTCTTTTGAGTCACTTCCTGTGTCTTCCCCTAATCTTATGTCTACCAATCACAGTTGAAGCTTTGCTTAGGATGACCCATGGAGCAGTCAGTTTGATTCTTATTTGTCACCCACTATTGCACATGTGGATCACAGACCTTCCTTCTAAATGATTAAGTGGGCTGTTTACACTTTTGGTGATTAGATCTAAAAATGATCATATCTTGACACTTAACTGTAAGTAGCATGTTTATACTCTTGGTGATTAAATCAAAAAATGGGCAGGGGAGTTAATTTCATTTTTACAATCAGGGGAAATTTAATTAATTCCATTTTCACAATCAGGGGAGAGTTAAATTTAATCTTTACACATGTGAGCTCTTAGTGAACTTCCAGTCTCATGTCACAAATTTCTCCTTCTGACTTAAGTTATCTTTGGATAGAAGAATATTTTATCCAGGTCTTTTTTTTTGACTGTGCCATTCCAGAATATAAATTGAGAAATTATTTTGAAGTTGTTGGAAGGAAAAGGTTGGGAGAACTAATCTGACTGCTTCCTCGACTTTGCCATCTTGACCCATCCCCAAATTGAGAATACTTCAAAACATTTTATTCCTCGCTGGAAAAAAAAAATCACTTCAAAGAAGGATTGATTGTATTTTTGACTTAGAAAAATAAAACCAGATAAGGAAATGGAATCCATTATAGTATGTGGTAGTTTGCATTAAATCAGAAAGAAATATATTATGTTCAATTTAAATAGTAGAATTTGAAATAATTTTACATGTTCTGAAAAGAATGGAACTACTCTATGCTTCTGATTGAATTATGGCCTTTTGGTCTTTTATATTTCACCATTATATACAGTAAATATTATGTTTTGACAGTTTGTTGAATAACTATTTTGAATAGATGAATCTTTTGACCTCTGTCAGCAATGAAATAAATTATTAGATCCTGACATTCCTAGAAAACTTGAAAATTAGGATCATAGATCTAGAACTGAACAAGTTATTAGTTGTCAAACTGATAACTTGTATGAGAATATCTGGAAATGCATTAAAGAGGAATTGGTACATGTTTAAGACAATAAATGCAAAATGCAATGTTATATAGATAATTTGACATTGTGGTTTTCTAAGACTGCAGAGGTTTGTTTATATTTGAGTTTGACACCAGTGGTTTAGATGGCAATTAATCAAATTCTCTTATTTTAGATGAAAAAAAACATTTAGAAATACAAGACCTAAATCTTTATTGTTGTTAATATTTTTTTTCTATATATCTTGAGAAAGAAATCTTTAATTCCATACAAATTGGGCTATATTGAGCACAGGCTTCATCTGTGCAAATTTGATCTAGTCATCTCTTCCTTTCCTCCTTTCACCCATTATAATTTCTAGTTTCTCCAGAACTGGATGGAAACTATGATGATAGAATCCAAAATATGTGGTTTTACTGTTTGTAATAGTAAAATTGGATCATTATATATTTATATAAATTTCCTTACAATTTTATTGGAATAAAACTATGTAATCTCTCTGTCTCTGTCTCTGTCTCTATTGTTCTCTCTCTGACTCTCTCTCCCTCTCCCCCCATACCTACCCCATCTCTCTGGCTCTGTATGTTTGTCTCTCTCTGTCCCTGACTGTCTGTCTCTTTTTCTTTCTCCCTTCTCTGAACACCTCTCATGTGATATAACCTGCTTAACTTGAAAGGAACTCCTAAATCTCAAGAGGGTTTTCAAAATACTTTTCCCCCAGCATATTCCTTGGATTTGATAGTGCAAAGACCAGGCTTCAAATCCCACCACTGATGTTGAGCATTCCTGTGACTCTGGGCAATTCACAAGTTCTCCATGCCTCACTTTTCTCAAATGCATACTGAATGAGTTGGTGTCTGCCATTCCTATTATCTCTTATTATTTTCTTATTTTTAAAAAAATATATCTATGAATAAGCCAAGCTTTTGTAAGTTAAAATGGATCAATCAGCTCCCCAGTTTAGGAAGCATATAAAGATGTTTTTAATCCAGGATTCTTAATATATTTTCCACTCTGCCATTCTGCATTATTTCCATAGACTTGGCCTTATGTACACAGCATTTGGTTGGTATTTACAAAGGTCAATGTACTTTTAAATGGAAAGAATAAGGAATGTTAGAATTAGAATTTTAAACACTTTAACTGTAGACTTTATCAATCCAGGCTTTATTTGTTTTTGTTGTAGATGATTTATCTAACAATGTGGTGTTGTGTAGTTGAGTAAAATGTCATTCAATCATTTTAATGCATGAATAAGTAAATTGACATGGGTTCATAAACTTGATGGATAAAAAATACAAAATGTACAATGAATGTTGATTTGAAAGGGTAGGAAAAGGTTCTGCCAACTATAAAGTAAGAATTATTTTTTAGCAAAATTGCAAGTTTCATATAAGCAATTTATATCATAGAGATAGAACAATCTTTTCTGCTCCATCTTTCAGCAGAAAATAGACATGAATTTTACATATTGGAAAATTATTTTAATGTAATTTTTAGTGAATATTTTGTTTGGTCAAATAGTGAAGTTTAATAATGCATCTTGAAATATAGAGGAACTCATGTTAATCTTAAACTCTCCTATTTTAATTATTAAATATACTAAATTTATAGAAATGTAGAAAAGAATACTTTAAAATTTTGATATCAGCTACAGTAAAGAAATTAATTATTTTTTCACTTTGGAATTATATTTGACAGTTGGCTAATGACTCAATTGACTGAAATATGAATAAGGTTTTTAACTGTGATTCCATCGATAAGGGAATTTCTGGGCTAGAAAACTCTCTGTATGATGTAGATAAAACTTTCTTAGAATGTTGCCTGGAACAAAGGTGTCAACTACAGTCTGTGGTCCCAAGTGGGCTGAATGAAATTAAAAGATAAAATTAAAATATAAATGTAAATGGGAAATATTTAACATACTTAAATGAGATAACAAATATTAAATAGAGTTTTTCCTTTCTCCAGCCCCTTAACCTAATGTAATCTGCAATTGCTTTAAGAAATACGCATTGAAATATACATGTACCATCCAGAAAAAAAGGCATTTAGGAGAGGATCTCACTGTACTCCATCCTGGTTAGACTATGCTGAGTCCTTTCTAGTTGCCATATTTTAAGTAGGACTTTAACAAGCTGGGGACCTGCATTAAAAGGAAAATGAAAAGGATAGTGACAGTCTGAGAAGTAGGTCACCAAAGAACTAATAGGAAAAAAATGGCCTTGTTTTATCTGCAGAAGAGAAGTTGTCCAAAAAATGGAATGGGTATTTGATAAGAAGCACAGGAAGAAATTGCTTAAGGAATGGAAGTATAGATGTATGTTGGAAATAAAGGGTAAGTCTAGTAGTGGGGCAGAGACTGGACTAGATTTTTTCAAAAACCACTTCTAAAGTTGAAGAAGCGAAACAAAAGTTTTCTATTTATGTCAAATGGTCCCTTTTAAACTTGGAAGCAGCTTCCCCTCACCCCCCAAAGTAAATAAATAAAAAGGCTGGCGAAACAACTTGTCTCTTTCAGTCTAGGACAAAGACACTGACATTTATAAAAATGTAAAGAAGGAAAAGTTACTGGTAAATAAAAGCTTGGTGAAACACTATAGCATATGCAAGCAAATTATGCCAAGTCGATTTTATTTACAAACTTAGAATGCACTTTGCTAAAGAAATAAAATGTTTAATTTGGAAGGCATTGTAATACTCTACTTTGGTCCTCAGCTATTAAATCCCTTCTATGGGATTGGCAATATGCATAGTAATTAAATTACAGCATTTAAAAAATACATTTTCTGTATTTCATTGGGAATCCTAAGTTACCCATTTAGCTTTAATATGTCTGCAGTTGGAAGCAAATTTTCCACCAGGGAAGTGACTGTCATGAATAAACAGAATATTCCCTCCCAGCCATATATATTTCATTCTTATTTATATTTTCCTTTCCAAATATTTTGATTTTATGACACAAAGTGTTAAGATCTAATGGATTTATTTTCTTAATATTGCTAGAGTATATTTTCACTTATATTTCAAATAAAAAAAACATGCTTACTTAGATAAACAAAGTCACCAAACATATCTAGTGATTTACTAAAATATGAGTAGTTTTTAAAGTTCATATTACAGGAAATTTACTGCTTGGACTTGTAGTAGACAATAAATATATTTTATTCAATTAAAAGAAGAGCCTCAAAATGTAAGGACTTTTCATGAATAATCAATCAAATGATGAAGATACAAAGAAAGGGAAAATCATGATGTCTGCCTTCAAAGAACTCACTCTTTTCTAGGAGAGACAACAAGCAATTAACTGTGTGTTTATATACATACACACAAATATACACATATGATATACATATATATATATATATATTTAATATATATTAAAGAATAGATAGAAATGACTCTCTTAGAAGAAGATACTATTGTGGTATGTTCTTCCTAAAATGTGAAGTTTCATTTATCCTATATATGACTTAACCTTTACCATTTTGCTTAAAAAGACAAAAATTCCTAAACATTACTTTACATTTTATCCTGATTTGAAATCAGTCTTGTGGATAGAGTGAGCTCATCCTTTTCCCTTCATTCAGAGAGGCCCCTTGGCTGATTGATTAGGGTGCTGGGCTTAGAAACAAGAATCTCTGGGTTCAAATCCAAAATTAGGCTCTTAATAATTCACCCACCCTCATAGACTTATTACTTACTTAGTTTTCATGAGTCTTATTTTCATTTTTAAAATGGAGATGGAGATATAAGTATAGAATCTACCTCAAAAGGTTATATTGCATATCAAAGAGATTGAATATATAAAGGACTTGGCAGACACTAAGAATGACTATCTAAATGCCAATTGTCATTATTCTTTAAAAAATGAAAGTTGCCTTTTTACTTTAAGTCTCTGTGAAGTTTTGTACACTTTAAGTGATATGTGTCTTCTTTCACAACATTATGAATGTGAAATATATATTGTATGATAAAACATGTACAATCTATCTCATATTGCCTGCCATCTTGGGGAAGGGGGAGGATGAGAGGTAAAGAAAGAAAACAGATTACAAAATGTCATAAAATTTTTATTAAATTGTTTTATAAAGAGGTAAAAATAAAATAAAATATTCAAAAAAGTGATATCATATGGAATATAATGATAAAAATTCTACCACTTTCCCCCTACTCAACCTATATAAATTATTTATTGAAGAATCATTGGTTTAGAGCTGTAAATGGGACTTAAATGTTTCCATGTAGAGTATAAACTTTTGAAGAACAGTGACTACTTGCTTCTTTTTTGTCTTTGCATTCCCATTGGATAGGAAAGGTGTGATGACTTTGCACAGATGTCAAATTCCATCCAGGAAAACTACATTGTGGTATGGTTAAAAATAAATTAAAATGTAATTTGGAAAATATTAAACAAAATAAATTAGAATGCAAAGCTAGATGGATAAAGTTAATTTTTGGTTTCCTAAATCAATGGATTGCTTTCTATTGGAGTTTGCTTGCACTGACTTTCTTCATAAGTAGTCCTTCTCAAAGTCAGGATATTCTAGGCTCTGTTTCTGTTATGTATTAGTCTCGAGAAGCTGGGTAAGTCAATTAACTTCTCAATATCTCAGAGAACTATTTAAGACTGTAAATTAAGGAATAATACATTGGAAGAGCAAGTTTCCTCAACAGTAAGTTTTAGTTTAATTGAATTTGATATGAATGACAGAGTTGAGGTTGAGACATAAAGTGTTGATCACAGGATCATAGATTTAGGACTGGAAAGAAATTTATTGGCCATCTAGTCTAACCTCTTTATTTTACAGTTGAAAAAACATAATCTAAGGATTGTTAAGTGACTTGTCCAAGGTCATGAAGATAGTGTATTAGAGAAAACATTTAACCCCAAGTCTTCTGAATACAGAGTAAGTACTCTTTCCATAATTGGAACTCAAACCCATGTTCTTTGGTTACAAGTCCAAAGGTCTTCCAATTATACTTTCACTAATGACACTATTAAAAATTATCAGGTACTATTGAAAATATCATACCAATTTTTTTCACATAAAATACAGTCAATCCTTAGTTAGAAAAACTTGGAACTGAGTAGAATGGTGTGATTCCATCTGTGTCTTAATGATGTTCAGATGGAATTGGCACCCAAGTTCAGTATAGATATCTTTGTCCAATCTCTTTATTTCTAGAAATGATAGTAAATCCTTTTTAAAAGGAAAGAAAACCTAGAAAAGAAACCTCACTTTTTCAAAAACATTATTTGAGGTTTGTTAGATCAAAGGATAGGAAATAATGTCAGGCTAAAGGAATTTATACTGATTAATGTTATTGTAATGAACACCAAAGGAAGTAAAAATAATTTGCCACTTGCAAAGGGTGCCCCAATTGATTCACATTAACAAGTCACAATTTGCTTTGGAAGAACAGGGATTTTTGACCCCCGAAGGATTAGATGATTATTATTTTTCATTTGATGAGAACTCTTTCCACCCATGTGGAACACACCATAACAATACTTAGGCAAATGTAGAAGCATTTGTCTGCTTTCCCCTCTTTATCTGTGCTCCTTGGCTGGCCCATACCTGGCTAGGAGCCCTTGATGGAGCTGAATGAACCAGGTGTCATGTCTTTACTTGCTATCTTTAGGGCTAACCCACCTGCCTGCACTGCTGTCCCAGGAGCAGCCCTTTCTATCTAGTAATCATCGCCATGTGTCATCTGTGTGTTTGCCAACAAATCATGCCTACGGCGTCTGGTGTGTTTGCAGCTAAATTCTGCAAAATATTTGAGAAGGAAAAGGGAGACTTTGAAGCTCTTGGAACAATTTTGGCAAAGAAAAAACAAAACTGCTAATTGTCTTTAAATACTCTCCCACTTAGCATTTCCTACTTTCTGCTCTGATGATTTTTGTTTCTAACAAGCCAAGGTTTAAAGATAGAAAAGAATCTTTGCTTTTATTTTTTATTTAGAATATTCTAAACAAAAGTCTAAATTAGGAGTGCCAAGGCTATTTCTTTCACTTAAGAAGCATAGACTATATTTGAATAGTTTTTTTTTCCATGCACTATAAATGCATACAAATGGCAAGGGAGCCAATCTTTTATTTCCAAAATTAGCAGAAAGTCATACATAGATGCATGATGATTGAGTCCCACAGGAATTCATACAATTCCAAGTTACATCTTTAATCTCCAGGTGTTTCAAAATCTTTTTTTGTAGTCATCTACATTATCCAGGTAACTTTGTACATGGACTATGGGTACAGCAAGGGAAAATGTGTTTGGGTATTTATTTATTTATGCATGCAAGTGCATCTATTTATGAATTTCATATCTCGTTTCATTCTCATAACCACCATGGGAAGTGGGTGCTGTTGTTTCCCCACCTTAGAGTTGAGGAATCTGAGATGTTATACATCTATTCATAAATACATATAATGAATATATATAAATGAACATGTATATGTATGTATATACATATATGTATGGACACATTCATTTATATATGTGTATATGTATGTATGTATCCAGTCATTTCAGTAATATTTGTGGATTTTCTCAGCAAAGATCCTGGAGTGGTTTGCCATTTCCTTCTACAGCTTATTTGACAGATGAGGAAACTGAAGCAAACTGGATTAAATAATTTGCCCAGAATCATACAATTAATAAGTAACTGAAGTCAGATTGGAACTCACATACTACTGACTCTCCAGGTCAGTTGCCTATTCCCTTATTTCCTGTGCCCCCCTCCCTCTCTCTTTCCCCTCTCTCTGCTCCTCTCTCCTTTCTCTGTCTCTCTCTCCTTCTCTCTCTCTCTCTCTCTCTCTCTCTCTCTCTCTCTCTCTTCCTTCTCTCCATTTCAGAGTTAATGAAACTGAGACAATACAGACATATGTGTCTATAGCCCACCTATAACATATAATCAGATTGTATAAACTATCAAACTCATGTTTGTATATCTCTTTGTGTGTATATGGGTTCACAAATACATATTCAATGTGAAATTTCCCTTTTTTGTGAATAAATGCTTTAGATTAGAATACCCTTTGCCTTACCTTTGACATTATCATATAGTTTTAATTTTAATGACATGATAGAGTAAAGACGGTTGTCTTTGTAGTCAGGTACACATGGGTTCAAGTCATCACATATTACTTCAATGACTATGAGCCATATTAACTTTTCAGTACCTGAGACAACTCTTTAACAATAAAACCTTTTCTAACCCATCAGTGAGTTCCCAATACCAATGGTATAACAGATCTGGACCAAAAATAAAAATAAGCCCCCTCAAAAAAATCAAAAGAAAAGAAAAGAAAGACATAAGCTCTGGGGGAGTTAAATATCTCTTGTTTTGCAGGCTAGTCATAAATGATTGTTTTCAGATTCAGAATCTCAATTTGTACCTGAAAGAGTTTTAGGAGCCTCTTCCACAGAGGCCTACTGTCAGGGCACTAAATAAGTGAAGCTGATTGATTATATGACTAATATCCATCCAAATACAAATTTTAGTAATCATGCCCTCTGCCTGTCATTTCAATGGCCATTTGTAGTAACATAACTTGGCTAATTCATAAATTATGAATTAGCTTATAACAATAAAGAACAAGAATGAGATATTACTTTCAGAAAGGCAGAGTATACTAGAGAGAAAAGTCCCAATTGAAAAGCCACTCTTCTGCCTACTGCTTGGTAGCTTTTTACCACCCCACTACGTATTCTTTGAGAGACAACACAGAGAGACCTCTCAGTTGAGAGACATCCTCAGTTTAGGTTCTGAGACAACAGGTTAGTGAGTAGAGTCCTTCTCAGATGAAAATACAGGTTTGAAAGTTCTGAGAATTCCCCAGTGGTAAACCAATGAAGGGAAGCTAAGAAAATGATGACAGAGTGGAGTTTTCTAGGTATGGGGAGAAGCCATAGTCTTCCAGTTAGTCTACCAGTCTTCATTCTCTTCCCACAATCCTGCCTTCTACCCAGCTGCCAAGGTGATTTTTTTTTCTTGTGGTGGCAGAAGGCAAGGTCATTCACTGCATCCAGGGGAGTATCTATCCCAGGCACTTGAAGACTTCCCCTGGTGGAAGGGATAGATGAGAACAATTTGTTCCAAGGGCCATGAAGGCAGTGGAAGTGGATGCTGTGGAGAGCCTTGAGCTTGGTTAGATGTGGCAGCATAGCCATTGCCAGTTTTCAGGACTTTGGTCATGCCAATGGACTTTGATGACTCTGAAAGAGAGCATGACAATGATGACTTTGTGTAACTCTGCCTCAATTTAAATTCAAATTATGCTCAAGACAAGACATCAAAGGTATTGTCATTTTGGTTCCCTTTGGAGTAGGAAGGAAAACTAGCAGCTTTGTATATGTGCTTATCTTCTTGATAGAAGGTAAATTTTTGGAGAGCCAGAGCTAGTTCACTTTTGCCTTTATATCTCCAAGCCCTAGTCTAGTGCTGGCCATATGATTCATCCTATCATGAGCATTGGTCAAAATGGATTTTTGTTTCCTGGAAAGAGAGAGAGAAAAATTGAAATTATACTTCTGAATCCCACCAAAAACAGTCTTCTTAAAAAAAGGTCATCCAGAATCCCATTCCATATTCTTGACACAGGATTCCCATAAAATGGAAATTATTATACAGGATGTCCCCAAAGTCTTAGTACAATTTAAAATTTAATGCTTAAAACTACACTAAGATTTGGGGGGCATTCTATGACATATAATGTTCCTTGGAAGAAAATAATATTCCTCCTTTTCTTGGAGTCACGCTAGCTTTTATACCATGTGTTCTCACTTTACTTTCACATTTTTGGCATTCTATTTTGGAAGCTCCTGTTTTCTTTTCTTTAAATAGCACTTATTTGGCACAAAAGTTTTAATGACTGTTATTATGAGCTATTTTTTAAAATCTCCTGCAAGGTGAGGTCCTCCCACTGTCTTGTCCATGTTAGCAAATGATCTCTGGAGACCCCCAGATACTTATTATGAAAACTAGTGATTCAACAATCAAGACAGTTATCCCTGTTTCCTAAGCAATAGCTGGACTGTTGGAGACAAGCAAAGCCAAAATAATAACTTGCCCCAAGAAATTCCTTTTAATGTGACTGTCCATGTGGCATTTGACAACTCATCTTATAGCCAACAATTTGTAGGAATCTTTCTGGCACCTTCTCATTAGAAACAATAAAGTAGCCTTTCTTGGATTATACCAGGCATTTCCTAACCAATTTAATTCATATTTAGTTAGCTGGAACAAAACTGATGCCTTACTTTATATGCTGTAAGATACAACCAGGCTTTCTTACAACATTGGAATCACTGTATTACCAGGAACGCTGTAAAGATAACATTCATTTTTTTTTTCCCTTTGCAATGCACTATGCAAAAAAAAATTTAAAAAAAAGTCTACCTCCAATGCAAATGATAGGTAAGAATAGGACCTGTGTTTTCATGAGCTTAGAGAACTCCCAGGTGAAAAAATGATCTCTGCCAAGGCAGGTACCCTCTCTGAAATTTATATCCTTAGAGAATTACCTAGTGAATTGAGAATGTCAATGAGAGGTGGGACCTGAACTAAGTTCATCATGATTTCAAGGCTGACTCCTGCCACTATATGATTCTACTTGGACTTGTTCCAAAATTAAAAATAATAATAACAGCTAAAGTTTATATAGACATTATGTATATTGCTACATTGTGAATATAATTGTATTACTATTACTACTATTATTATTATGTGGTGGTGGAAGTGAGTTTTTATTTTTTGAAATAACAAAAATTTAGACTTGAGTTTAGGATAAAACAATTAGAGGCATAAGTAGCAATTGACTTATTAATTATAGTAGGATGGGCATCTTCGAGAGGTCGGAGTGAGAAAGACAATTTATCATTTGTACTTTATAGTAGAGATTCCTTTGGGATGTGGGTTGGAATACATGGCTGCTATGGTCTCTTCTTATTCTCTAATTCTATATCTATTCTACATCTTCTTTGGTCAAAATGTCACTATGAAATTAAAGTCATTTCTGGATCTATTTCATTTCTTATGTCCCTGGGCAGGGAGTAGAGAAAGACAACTTAAAAGTTATTTCATTTAAATTAATTTCCTACCTAATATTTTTTCATTGTAAACTTTAATCTTACTGATAATCACATAACTATTTTCATAAATAATGAAATAAAACATGTGACTATATACATTATATATTTTATAAGTTGAATATTGTATGTATTCTCTAGACCTAAGACCTTTTCTGGGGAACTTAATTCACTAGTAGATCTCTAGCTCTGGTATTTACAATATTTCTGTACTGCACATCACAAAAATGATAGTATCTCTATAATACTTGAAGGTCTGCAAAGCACTTCACATATCTCTCACTTTATTTTCACAATTACCTAGGGAATTAAGTATCAACATTTTTCCCATTTTAGAGAAAATAAAATTAAGACCTACATTACCCAATTAATCTTTAAGCTTTAACCACCTTCCATATTCCAACTCAGGCATCAATTTTTAGCATTCTTCCTGACACTGAGTATGTAATCAAATCAGTATTTTCATATGAACTGGACTTTTCCATGCCAAAATAATTCTTCCTGACTACTACTTGTTTTTATTTACTTTTTCCACTTCTTAAAATATAAGCTTCTTGGAATCATGGAATAATATATTTTTCTAATGTATCACCAGAAATAAACATAATGCCTGGCATATAATAAGGATCATCAAACCTTCCCTTCCTTCTTCCCTCCTTTCCTTCCTCCCTTCCTTTGGGAATAAAACTGAAAAAAAAAAACGAAAAAAAAAAAA
The DNA here is from genome assembly GCF_027887165.1 of Monodelphis domestica. NCBI lineage: Eukaryota > Metazoa > Chordata > Mammalia > Didelphimorphia > Didelphidae > Monodelphis > Monodelphis domestica. The sequence goes on from NC_077232.1 coordinate 236,097,659, forward strand.
CAAGTTTTGTTGGAGATTTGTTTAGTCACTTTATGTGAAAGTCCCATGAACTGTTGAGAAAAATGTATATTCCTTTTTTTCCCATTCAGTTTTCTTCACAAGTCTATCATATCAAACATTTTTCTAAAATTCTATTTACCTCCTTAATTTTTAAGCAATTATTTTTGGTTGTATCTACTTGTGAGAGGGAAAATTTGAAGTGTCTAACTAATAAAGTTTTACTATCTAATTTCCTCCTATGTCTTTTGTAACTTCTTTAGGAATTTGATTAGATTGCTATGCCATTTGGTACATATATGTTTAACATTAATACTATTTCATTTTTATGGTGACTTTTCTGGCTTGCCTTATATCTTTTGATTAGATCAAGTTTTCCTTTTTCTTTTTCTGAAATAATAGTTATAATCCTTGCTTATTTTTTTTTTACTTTATCTGAGACCTCATAGATTCTGCTCTAGCCCTTTCCTTTTATTCTGTGTTTCTCCCTGCTTTAAATATGCTTCTTGTAGACAGAATATTGCAGGATTCTGATTTTAAATTTATTCTGCTATCCTTGTCAGTTTTAAGGGTGAGTTCATACCATTCACATTCACAGTAATGCTTACTGATTTTTTCCTTCTATATTTTTTCATCCTGTTTACCATTCTCTCTCTCCTTTAATCCTTTCCTTGATAACAGATGTTTTGCTTTTGACCAACAATCCTCTATTAAACCCTCCTTTTTGTTCACCAACTCCATCTTATTTTCCCTTCCCTCCTACTTCCCTATAAAGTAAGATAGGTCTAGTTGACTGAGTATGGGTGCTATTCCTACTTTAAGATAATTACAGTGAGAATTAAGCTCAAGTATTGCCTGCACATCACTCCACCCCCAATTTTCTCTTGTCCTTTATTGAATTTTATGTACCTCATCAGTAGAGATAGATTGTCCCTTCCTATCTCTCCTATTCTGTTCTCTACATGTGTTCCTCTTTTGTAACCATGAAAATGTGGTTTGCCAAGACTGTGAATTGCCAAAACTGTAAAGGTTTCGGGCCAAACTGTAAAGATAATTTTTAGTGTCTTGATTTAAAATCTAAAATTAAGTAGTCGCCATGGGAAAATTCCCAAATATGAAAATACCCAAGTCAGCTGGGTTTTATGGAGATTTTAATGAATACAAATGAAGGAATTAAGGGAAGGAGAGAGAGAGAGAGAGAGAGAGAGAGAGAGAGAGAGAGAGAGAGAGAGAGAGAGAGAGAGAGAGAGAGAGAGAGAGAGAGAAAATAGTATAAAGGGCCTAGGCCATATAGCTTAGGCCTGAGCCTAAGGGACAGGGAGTCAGTCTTTATCACTCACCACAAGATCGTCTTCAAGCAAGTTTCAAACCTCCGAAATCCAACTCCAACTAACTTCCAATCCAAAACACTACACTTCAACTCAATAAGTCCCTTCCTTTTAAAGAAATTTTCTCATATGTCACCTCCTCTAAATTTTCACATCTACTAATCACAGTAGAAGTTTCTTCTTCCTAGGACTGCCCATTCTTAGTTCTCATCTTCTTTTGTTCTCACCTTCTCTGGTTAAATTAAAGCCTTTGAGTACTTCACACCTCTTTTGTTAAGCTTACCTTTTGTAAGTTGCTTGACCTTTTAGTGATTAATTTAACCTTTATAGATATTTAGCACTTTTTTTGTATTAGATCTAAAAATAGACCTATATTAAGGTTCTAGCTTTACTATAAGTATGAGTTAGGGACTTTTCATTTTTCAATCAGGAGTTTGCAACTTTATCTTCCCCTAAGGCACTGTCTGAGTAGGGTGGAGTAATTTTAAAAGTTCTCAATACATTTCTGGCCAAGTACCTCCATTGTTAAAAATGGGGAATAGCTTAATCAAATCTTCTGAAGTAGAGTCTGAGCAGTTTTAAGATTCACACTTTCCTTTCCCTTTATTTGTGTATACTAGCCCATCCTATTCAGCTTACTGTACCCTTTCTTCTTTCTATGTATACACTTTTTCATTATCCTAGGAGTGATAAAAATCTTAAGTATTTTTAGTACTTTAGAAATATTGAGTACTTTAAGTACCTTAGGTATCTCAAGTATCATAGATAATATTGTGTAACAAATGTACTCAATTCAACTTGATTAAACACTTCAGTTTCACTATGTCGTTTTGTGCCTCTCCTGTGCCCCTGTACTCCTATAATACTGTTATAATTTTATACTTGCTCATTAGATTTTTTTTCAGTTCTATTCCTTTGGTCAAGAAAGTGTATATTATTTTCTGGTTATGTCATTCTTGGTTGCAGTTGTAAGTCCTGGCTTCTTATAATACTTTTCACTTTGCCTTGGAGTTCTAATGTTTGGCTATAGTAATCCTGAGGTTTTTATTTTTAGATCTCTTTCAGGTGATAATCAGCACATTCTTTCAATTTCTAATATTCCTACTTGTTAAAGGATGTAAGGGCAGTTTTACATAATAATTTCTTATAATATGTTGTCCAGGCTCTTTTTAAAAAATTATTTAAGTATTTTTCCATAGTTACATGATTAATGTTCTTTTCCTTTCCCTTTTCCCTCCCCCCTCCCAGAAATGAGAAGCAATTTAACTGGGTGATACATCTATTATCACTCAATAACTATTGTCATATTATTTATTTTTATTATAATCTTAAAAACAGAAACCCCATATCGAATACCCATATAAACAAGTGAAAAATCAAATGTTTTTCTTCTGGATCTCTACTCCCTTAGTTCTTTCTCTGTATCATTCTCCTACTTCCCCTTCCCTCCAATTACTTCCCCCTTAATTTGTCTTATTCCCTTTCTACTTCTCTGTAGTATAGGATATATATTCCGTACCACAAAGAGTATATTTGTTTTTCTCTCTCTGAGCTAGTTATGATGAAAAAAAAGTTTAAGCATTGCTCATCACCACCCCTTTTCCCTCTCCATAATGGTTTTTCATGCCTCTTTATGTTTTATAATTTTCTCTATGCTATGTCTTCCTTACCTTTGATCTCATTGAAAACCTTTTTTTAACCCATTGATTTTTTTACACATCATATCATATGCATACATGTCACATGGTACATATTTCATATCAGTTCATTTGCATATATAATATCATTATACATCATACTCATCATAGCATTATAATCAGCTTACTACCCCATTGTCTTTCTAAGAATATTCTTTCTATCTGCTCTACTTCTAAGAATAATTTTCGAGATTTACAGATCTTTCTATGGAACATTACATACAATTTGACCTTAATGAGTTCCTTAAATTTTCTCTTTCTTATTTACTTTTTTTGGATCTCATGTTTGGAGTTCAAACTTTTTGTTCAGGTCTAGCTTATTCCTCAGGAAAGCTTGGAAATTTCTATCTTATAGAATGTGTATTTTTCCCCTAAAAGAAAATACTCAGTTTTGCTAGATAGGTATCTCTGGGTTTTAAACCCAACTCTTTTGCCTTTTTGAATATCATATTCCATACCTTCTGGTCTTTTAATATAGAAGCTACTAGGTCTCATATGATTCTGATTGTAGCTCCCTAGTATTTGAATGGTTTCTTTCTGGCTGCTTAATGGATTTTCTCCTTGGCTTGGTGGCTCTTGAATTTAGCTATTACATTCCTCAAAGTGGTTGTTTGAGGATTTCTGTCTGGAACTGATCTCTGAATTTTTTTAATTTCAATTTATTTTCTTGTTTGAGGATTTCTGGGAGATTTTCTTTGATAATTTCTTATAATATGGCATCCAAGGACTTTTCTTTATCATGGCTTTTAGATAGTCCAATAATTCTTAAATTGTCTCCACTGGATCAATTTTCCAGGTCAGTTGTTTTCTCTATAAGCAACTTCATGGTTTTTTTGTTTGTTTTTTCATTCTTTTTATTTTGTTTTATTATTTCTTGATTTATCATGATATCATTTGTTTCTAGCAGCTCAATTCTAATTTTTAAGGCCTGGTTTTCCTCCATCATCTTTTGGATCACCTTTTTCATTTCTTCCATTTCTCTTCTGCACTTTTCCTCTGGCTTTCTTAATTGGTTTTTGAAGTCTTTTTTGAGCTCTTCCAGAATCTCTGTCCATTCCATATTTATCTTTTGGACTTTGCATGTTTTAACTTTGCTCTTACTGTCCCCTTCTGTGTCTGTACCTTGCTATTTGTCTCCATAAAAAATTCTTCCTTTAGGTGCTTTTCTTTGTTTGCTCTTTCTTCCTATCTTTTTATTGATAGGCTATGTTTTGGGGGAGGTTATGTTACACCCTTAAACTCCAGTCCTTCCTCAATGCTACCTTTAGCTTATTTCTGAATTTCTAGCAGTTATAGTTCTTTGGAGATGGTATGATGGCCTGAGGGCTGGGAGCTCTGGACCTCAGACCTACAGCTAATTCAATTAATTCTTGAGATGCTGATAGCTTAAAGAATTGCCTCAGGCTTGAGCATAAACTTTTGATCTCACTCTGAACTTAATCAGCTCAGGAGCTGCTCAAATTCTAGCCCCAGGCTTAGGCACAAGTTTTTTGTCTCACTGTGTACTTGATTCAATCAGGCACATAGTTTTCCTTGAGCTTTGCCATGAACTTTTGGCAAAAAGATCTGCACCCTTCTCTTGGGTCAATCAACTACCTGAAACTAGGTTCTATGTCCTAACCACAGACCCATACTGGGATTCCTGACTTTCCTCTAGGCCCACACAGATCAGTCCACTTCAGCACAGACTGCCAGACTGCCCTGGGCTGGGATTCTGGACTTTTCCACAGATTTGAAACTTCAAGGGGGTATGCATTGGTTTGAACCTTTATTTACCCAGATAGGTTCTCAGGATCTGAATGTTGGCTTGAGCTTAGGTTCAGAACCTGTAACAGCAGATGTGGGTGGGAAGGTGTGACTTGCTCTTGGATTATTCTTCACTTCTTGCTATGAACTGCTGACTGTGCTCTTCTCTCATCCCAGTGTTACAAATGTTCTCTGCCTTCCTTTTAATTCTTTCTTTTCTTGAAAGATGTTTCTTTGTCTCCTTGTTGGTTCTTTCACTCCTGTATTCATTTTCTGGTGTTATTTTAATATTGGTTGAAGGAATATCTCAGGTTAAACCTGAGTTTCTCTTCTCTATTCTGCCATCTTGACTCCAGCCCTGTAAGATATTTTTCAAAACATCTTGACTCTGGAGTATTCCAGTAATTCTTCTATTATCTCTTCTGGATTTGTTTTCTAGGTCAGGTATTTTTTCCCAGTCATGTATTTCAGATTTTTTTTTCTATTTTTCATTCTTAAGATTTTTTTCCTTGCTTTTTCCTAATGTCTTTTGGATTCATTAGTTTCTATTTGCCCATTTCTAATTTTTAGATTTTTTTGTGATTCCTTTTCCATTTAGCCAGTCTTATTCTTTAAACAGTTGTTTTCTTCAGTTTGTTTTTGTACCTCCATTTTCTTTTAGCCTATTTTAGTTCTTAGGGAGTTGATTTATTTGGTGATTTTTTTAGCTGTTTTTCTTTAATTTTTTTTTCAAGCTCTTCTGTTGCTTTTTTGGAGCCCAACATTCTTTCACACTTTTCTTTGAGAATTTTTTGACATCATTGTCCTCTTCTGAGTTTGTATTTTGATCTTCTTTGTTACTAAAGTAACTTCCTAAGGTCAAGTTTTCTTTTCTTTTCTTTTCTTTTTTTGCCTTATGCTCATTTTCCTCTTCTTTTTAATTAATTAATTTGTTTGTTTGTTTTCTGTTGCTCTATCTATCATTTGTGGTTCTTTATTCCTCCACAGAGAGAGGGAATTCTGTTTCAAGTGCTCTCTTCTGGTACTTGAATTCAGCCCAGCCTCCTGTGTTTCCAATAAGGTGTTTGTCAAAGGGGTTGCCCTGATGATCTGCTGATGTTTTGTCCTTCTAGATTCTGCTGCATGAGTTGAAAGTCCCCCTGTTGTCTCATGGACTATGCTGGTCCCCACTCTGCTGCTTTGCTATTCTTTTTAATTCACTTAGACTGAGCCAGTCCTTCACTATATAGCTTCACTGCCTGAGTCCATATGGAAAAGACTTGGTCTCTCGTCCACTCTACTTTTTTTACCCATGCTGAATGATTCAGGCTGGACTCTTTCCAATCTATCATTTCATTTACTCTGACCAAGTTGCAATATGTGGAGCTGGGCTTTATTCTACTTGTTCCCCAAAATGCTATGTTCCTTTTGCCTTTCTCTATTCTTGTCCAAGTAAAGCATGTTCTTATTGATTTAATTTCTTTTAAGGTGATTTAGTTTCTTTTTTATATTTGTGGTGTGTTCAGTAAAGGTGCGCCCTTTGCTCCCTCATTTTACCTCCCAGCATGCAACTCATAACTTAATAAAGTGTTTCTTATCATTTAAATGGGTAACATAGACATTGTTCAGAAATAAGGATTGATTTGTCATCTTAATATCTGTAATGGGGTGAACAAAACCAGTGTGTGAGATGTCACAAGAAATTAAATAAATACCACAATAAAACCAATTATTTTTACTAATACATTGAACTAGGGAGTAATTGAATAGATTTATACAAAGCCTGAAAATTGCAGAATTTGATAGTGGGAAGAGACCTACCTCAATAATCCACATCCAAAAGGAATTTCTACTCTAACATAGCACACCTGACAGATGGTCTATCGACTTCTGCTTCAAGACTTCCAATGAAGGGTAACTCAGCTGCCCTCTAGGCAATCCACTAAGATTATTAAGTTAAATATTCATGTTTTCTCTAATTCTTTCTTTCAATAATGCCAAGTCACTTTCATCATCATCATCACCATTTATATGTTATTTTATATTTTACAAAGGTATTTGTGTAACTCTTTTGGTTCTCATAAAAACATTGAGAAGTAAGCTATTCTTATCTCTGTTTTATAGGTGAGGAACCTAGAAGGTAGAGGCTGGATATTTTGCCCAAACTCATACAGCAGAAATGGCATATGAACTCCCATGTTTCTATTACCAAGTATTTCACCTCATCAACTACTATTATGCCATTTTACATCACTTCCTTCCCAGATTTATGATAGAACTAAACCATTATCATACAAATGAATAAAAGCTATCAGAGCCAAGGAATTCCTGTAACATTATCACATATCACTGATATTCTCCCAAGCTAAGTTAGGGCTTGGATAGAGTACATGTTATATCTCCTTCAATATTGCAGGAAAAGAACTACTAATGAAGGTAAGGTAAGGTGGGGAAACAAGAACCAGGGTGAGGATTAACAACCTGACAAAACAGAAAAGCAATATAAAAACTAGGTCCTAAGACAGTGTTCATCCTTGAGAGCTGGATAATTTCTACTTCTCAGGTAAATCCTTACTATGAACTATATTTTCTAGTATCCCCATATCCTCTCATGTGGAACCCTGGTCTCTTTGGTCTCTTGTTTTTGACCTTTTGTTCCTCATCATGATGTGACCTACTTATGTAAGCCATATTACCTCCTTCCTTTCCAGAACCCCTCACTGTACTATCTTTCTCCATTAGAATATGGTCCTCAAAACAGAGTATATGTTGTTCCTTGTTTGTATTTTTATCCTTCATTCTTATCATGGTGCCTAGAATTTAGTAAACAGTTAATAAGTTAACTTCTCACTGTCTCTCTGTCTGTCTGTTTGTCTCTTTCTTTCTCTCCCTCCTCTCATTCCCTCTCTCTATTACCCATATAAATTAAAGTTCATATACTTCAGTAGAGCCAATTGGTCTTTTAAAATTGCTTTGTATCAGGCTTTAGAGATTAATTAACATTTCCATTGTATGTATAGTATTGCATAATTATTTGCTTATTATCTCTTCCAAAAGAATGTGAATTCATTGGGGACCATGCTTTCCCCTTCCCTCTTTCTTTATATCCCCGATACTTAACATAACTTTCTAGCAAGTACAGCCTAGGATTCTCTCCAATGATATTAACTCTTCCACCAAAGTCTTGTTAAATATTTACTCAACAGAAATCAGGGAATTACCCAGGGGTTCTTTGCCTCCAATAAGGAAAATTTTGTCTGCAAATAATATAATGTACTCTAGAATAAATAGTAAATATTTATACAAACATAGAAATCAGCATATACCATAAGCATAATTAAATATCTACAAGGTACCACACATTTGTTTGTATCAAATAATGATTGCTCATTTTATAACATAATAGTATCTTTGGCTTAGAAAGGAAAGAACCTCAGAGAATATCTCTTCCAACCACTTTATTTTACATAAGAGAAACTTGGGTAAAGTCCTAATGTTCATACAGATAGCATACAATAGTCAGTGTCATTTCAAGGAACTGAGTCTTCATTCTGGTACTCTTTTCACCCCTTCTATAGTATATTTAATAATTACCAAAATAATAGTAATAGAATAGTAGTAGAATTTTTATACCACTTTACAAATATCTCCTTTGATCTTCATAACAAGTCAGAGAGATAAGGTCAATGAATATTTCCTTAAAGATTGTTACTTGCTCAAGATCACACAACTAGTATCCAAGACTAGATTTGAACTCAAATCTCCTCATTTCCTCAGGGTCTATAGTATATCCACTGTGACATCTACCATACTGTTTCCCTAGTTACATATTGTAATAATGGGCAGTACAGATGTAGAACAGGGTACATTTAAAAAATTGATGATAAAAGTATGCTCAATTTACCTCAAAAGCTCATAAAAGTCCATTGTTAGATTTTCAATATGTATTTTTAAACTCAAAAATTGAAAATATTAAGAACTGGGACCTGATTTATTATTTCTGAATTGTTTAGATTTTTTTAAAAGACAGAGAAAATGTTAATGCAGTATAAAATCTCAAATTAAAAAAAGTCCATTGTTAAATATTTGCTAATACACTCCCAACTTTAAACCAAATTCTTGTGTAATGTGTAAAGCAAATCACATATATCAGCCATGCCCACAGAAAACAGACATGTTAGTCTCATTCAGAAACATAATATGAGCATGTCATTGATTCTAATTTTCCTCATTTGATACCTGAAGACTTAGAAATCTCTGAAAAGATAAGTTGCCTTCCCAAGTTTTAAGTAGCAGAGCCTGAATGGACAAAGTCAAAATCTAGTTATACCAAAATTTGTTTTTCCGCACCTGAGTTCAGTCACATATATAACAAGGTAAGTGGAATAAATCTCTGATATCCTGGCTACTTCTAATTACTATGATACTATGACTTTATTAAATAAAGTAAACTTGTATCTTCTGCAGCATAGCCCTTCTGATAAGAGATATTTCTGTTAGTCCCCTTGTTCTTTCGGTTTTAATGCAAATTTAATTTAAGTATCTTTGATGAATGAATATTTTAAAATAGCAATTCTTTACTTTTTTAAAGTTAATTTGATCATATATTAAGATATTTCAAACAATTAAAAATCGTTTCCCTATAGAGTAATTCAAGTAGGAATGTCATGGAAATTTTAGCAGATGGGTAGAAGTTCCTAAAATGAATTAAAAAAAAAAAGGTTTGTCACAGTTTATTCTCTGGTACTTTTTTTTAGTTCTGAATTTTGGGCACTTGTAAAAAGGTTTTATTTTTTTAAAGTCCTAAGCTATCCCAGTTATTCATTGTTTCCCAAATAACTACTGTTTTAGAACCTCTTTCCTCTTCATGTTACAAGTGAGGAATCTCAGGGATGATAGAGGGACTAAAGCATTGGTTTAGGATCACTTAGTAAATTATCTGACAAAGGCAACTACTGACCCAGCAGACTAAATTTTCTATCTGTGTATATGCCCAGATAGGCTTTTTTGGAAAGTTAGACTCAAATTTGTGAAATCTTCAAACTTAAACCACAAGGTGAAAAAGAAAGTACATGAATCTGGAATTCTAGGTGCTTTCATAGGGATGATTTTAGATAATGTTATTTTTAGAGTGACTTATAGTAAAACTACAATGAAGGAAAGAATAATTTTGGTAAATATTCATCATATTTCCTAAACTTTCTTTTTTTGAGAGATGGGTAAAGGGAATCCAGGAGAGAACTTCAAGTGAAGAGGATTCTCCTTAATAATACATATTGTTACCCTGTCAGCAATTTATAAATTAAAATTTAAAGAGTTGCCTGAGACACTGAGAATTCAACTATTTTGCCCATTTACAAAAAAAGCATTTATCAGAGGCTGATGTACAACCCAGGTCTTCTGAATTCTTGTGGCCAGCTTGTTATCTTTACTGCAGTAGTTAACCTCAGATCTACCAATGGGTTTAGAGATAGAAGTCAAGAATTGTTCTCACATATTTTATAATTTTAAATTTTAAATTTTAATTTTAAAATAATTTAAAAATTATTTTTTCATTTTTTATAATCTTTCTGACAGCATTTTCTTGAATCTAAGCAACAATTTTTTTTATTCTGAGTATCTAAGTGTCCATAAACTTCACCATTCTGCCAAAGAGGCTTGTGACAAAAAAATAAAAATAAAATAATAAAATAAAATAAAAATTAAGATTCTCTGATCTCTGTGTTCACAACTTGGAATAACCAACCATTATGTCAGCTCCTGAGGGTGTTGCATAGAAACGTAACATATATTTTACTTGGAATTGCTCTTCTATACAGTTAACAGAGTACTGGATTGAGAATTAGGAGAATTGGATCCACTAGACTGTAAGCAACCTGAAAGTAGCAACTGTCTTTTACTTTATTTTTTTCTTGGTATCTCTAATGGTATCTTCTATATCTAATGGTATTTTCTTGGTATCTCTAACAAGTAGAGGCTTAATAAATCTATATTGACTGAAAGCGTTTCAGTCCCAACCTTGGCAAGTCAATTAGTTCATCTGGGTCTGAAAAGTGCTTTGTCTATTTAATATACAAATTCTCCAGTGAACTTGGATTTTTTCCCTCCTCTAAAATAGCTGTGGAGAACCCCTTCCATTCATCCTGCCCTTTTGGAATGGAATCTCAAAGGATTGTAGCAGGAAGGACACTGAGACTTGCCTCAGGGACTTGCATCACTTGCCCAAGGTCACACAGCTAGCTGGTAGAGCATTGAGAATCATAAAAAGATTATGAACTTTAAAGCACTATATAATTGTGATTTACTCCCCAGTCCTGGGCTTGCAGCAAAAAGGCTGCTGTGTGGGCAAGGTAGGCTGCATAGTTCAGACTTCACACCCCTGCTAGCTTCTCCACCAAGCACTGCTGTCTCTTGATGGAAAGACAGCTGTTCTTGCCTCTTGGCTACCACTACAGAGAGGTTTGTAGCGAATGATCATCTATATAATGAGGTTAACAAAAACTCAACAAGAATTGGAGCAAATAAAATGCCATTTTTAGTGGGGTAGCAAATGACAAATTTCCAATTTGAAAGCCTGCATGTGGATTAGATTCACTTCCAGGTTCCCTGATTTCATCATTGTTCTTGTCTCCACCCACTTACATCTTGACCTTGAGTGTTTCAGGAGAGAGATGCTCTCCTTGAGTAGCCTAAGGCTTATTAATACTACCTGCCCCTTTGCTTGTAAACAAGTTTTCTTTAAATGCTCCTTTTATATAGGTACTTCTTCTATGGTCCACTGTAAATGAAAAACACTGACATGCCCTTGAAGGGTCTTTATCTTGGAGATGTAGGAACATTTCCTTATTTTTTTCTTTCTCAACCATTGAAATTTTTATTTCAAATATCAGAAATTTATTTGAAAAAGACAACTCTAGCGCCATTGTTCATTGTTCTAGAGGGGAATACACAAAATTCTTTGTTATCCATATACTGCATTTAGGCATGAACTGAATAAAATTTATTAAATTAGGATTAAGTAATTAGCTAAATCTCAATAATGTTGTGTTACACAAGCAGTCACAATTGAATAGAACTATAACTCAAGAGTAAAAGTACTCTCACTAATTATTCAAAGAATATAGAATTCTACCATCTCGTTATATATTTTTTGTCTGTTCTGAGTGGTAGGGGTGAGGATGATGATGATGATAAATCACTCTTGATTTTATAATTACAGTTTGATTAAGATGGAGTATGTAAATAGCTAATATGAGGAAGGTATTTTAATGATGTTTTATGTTTATATGATCCCCATTTTTCAGGCTATCTCTCTTCTATTCCCCCTTATCATTTATGATTTCAATGATCTAAGGAATTTCTGTTGGAATTCCCTATACCCTAAGGCAGATAGTTGTAGAGAGTAGTCTAGAGAGAGTAGTTAAGGGATTAAAAGATTTACCCTGAACCTTACAATTCTTTAGTTGTCAAATCTGCACTTGAACCCAACTCTTGCTACCACCCAGACCAGCTCTCTATTACACAATGTTGTTATTTTTTCCTCTTTCTTGAAAGTGAAATTTAGAAAACAAACTTTCCTGAATAGTTTGAGGTCATAGAGAAAGGGAAAACGTGTCAGAAAAGGGCATCTTATTATAGAGGCAAAAAAAGACAGATCACTAGAGATATAAAGATAGATATGGAAAGTGGAAAAAGGAAAGAATGCCAAAGAGAGAGGGAATATGAGGTACTATAATAATATTATGCAAACTGTATGACTGTGGGGAAGTCACTGAACCCCCAATATTTAGCCCTTACCAACTCTTTCATCCTGGAACCAATGTACCCTATCAATTCCAAGATAGAAGGTAAAGGTTTTTAAAAAGTCAAATAAAAGGATGTAAACAATATCAACAAAGTCCAACAATTTACAGTGGGGAATTCTAATCCTGAGCTACATAAATGAGGTAGACTTCCTGTAGGAAGTGATATTTGATGCCCTTAGGACTCTTTTGTAATGAACACATTTCCCTATGCCCTGCAGAAATGGCACTGGGCTTCCCTTTCCTTCCCTTTGAACAAAATTACCTGTAACACTTGCTTTCTGCATTGTACCCTCCCCTTGCCAAGTGGTATCAATTATTTCTTTCGTACATGCTGGGTGAGCATGTCAAAAAGCTGCTGAGTCTCCAGGAATCACTCAGGGAATGATATTTATTGTATAGCATAATAAAAACTGACACACTTCTTGTTTTTTTCTATTGAACAAAACCCCAAGAAAGAATTTCTAAAAGGATTAGTGAGGGAGGGTGTTCTCACTAAGTATTAGTAACAGTAATTGGGACAGGTTGCTAAATGTGCTGTCAAATTTCTTAATTGATATGAAAAATAAGATTGAGTCCTGAGGGGAATGTCTTCTTGCTTGTGAACTCTCAGAAAGAACAGTTTCATTTCAGGACCATGTTAAAATCATACCCAGAGAAGAAACTCAGAGAAACAATCAGGATTGTGTTATTGAAACAGGACAAAAATTGCCAGAAACCATATTAGTGAAAAAGAATCTGAGTGGATAGATTGAAAGAAAAAGCAAAGTTTGTTTCCTGCAGCAGTACTTGGACATGTAAGGGGTGGGGGGAGGAATAAAACAGGCAGTTATGATGGTAGCAAACAGGATCAGCCATTTATCAAATACATTTTTAGCTAGGAGAAGTTATCCCTCAACCCCCAGATTCCACATCTACAAAGCACGCATTGCTAGTTACAGGTGGTGATTCTGCCAGAAAACTGGTCTTAATTCCTAGACAAGCCTCTTTGGGTCTTACACGTACAGGACTTTTATTTGCCTTAGGCTGACTCTTTCCACATGCTGTGTCTAGTTTCAGTCAATTCAACATATTTCTAGAGAATATTAGATCATCCCACAAAGGTGTTATGGGTTCTTCTTCCTTTGCAGCTCTTCTAGCAAAACACAAACAATGGACACATAATACTGGTCATTCTGTTTAGTATAGATTAGGATCAGACAGCAATTCAAAATCTGTGATTGTATGATTTACTTGAAACTCACAGGTGGGTTCGATATTCTGGCAAAGTATGAAAATTCTAGCTTTAGAAGAAAGATCATAGGAGAGATGGATAGATTTAGAGCAATTAGCAAACAGCTTTAGAGGATATGGAGTACAATTTACAGATGAGGAAACTGAGACAAACAGTGTTAAGTGACTTGTCTAGCTTAATGTCTGAGGTGGAATTTGCATACAGGTCTTCCTGACTCCAGGTCCAATACCCTATCCACTAGCCTGGACTGCCCCTTTGGTGATCAAAAAGAGACTACTTTTTATTAACATACACATGTGTTTGTGCTATACAACATCTAGACACCTCACATACAAGGGGAAACATGACCAAGCTGATAGCTTTTCAGCTCACAAAAAATGAAGTTTCAGAGTGAAGTGTTGTAAAGCTAATTCCAATCACCAAGCCTGCACTATGCACTCTTTCCTTAGTCATAGATCCTTCAATTCAGGGCTCTCTGGCACCCATACAAGATATCATGGCACAAGAGATAGTGTTATTTACGTTTGAGGAAAATTCTGTTTCAAAGTCAGAGCAAATGAATAGCATAGAAAACTCTTCAGTTTCAGCAACCATGGTGCTAGAGGATGATTCAATGGCCAGGTCTGACTTATTTATCCCCCAATAGCAAAGACGCTTCTGCTGAAGATTTCACATTTAGAAGAAACATACTCCTTTTGAAAATTTGCCCCAGAACTTTTAGACTCTTCTTTCAATCTGCCAGCTGAATTAACAGTCCATTCCTATAATAATGTATTGCTCCCCCAGTGAGCAATTTTGCAATTTTGGAATCTCAATATCATCTTGGAGTTTCAGAAAATAAATAAAATGGCAATTGCCTTGTCTTGTTAGTTCTCACATCTGCACATTTTCATCTACTCAGTTGATGGATATTTAGCAAAAGAAATATTACCACTGTGGCTTAGTAATTGATTTTGAGGAAAGAGATCAAGGATTTGGGGGGTGGTAAATGAAATAAAAAATAATCATCTGATGATAGCACAACTCCCCTTTGATGGATAGCAACAAACCAAGGAACCCACCTGTGGGTCTCTTTATGGGGCACAAGCAAGTAGAAATTTTAAAGCAATCTGATCTCTGCAGCTTCAGGATGAGAATGAGAAAAGAGCTGTGCATCTTGTAAAAAGGGTCAGAAAAATTTTAAAGACTATAGGACTTTTTCTCTTTGGAACTATAGTTGGTATGGGGATCAATTCTTAGTTTAATAGCCAAAAGACATCAGAAATCAGACATGATTATTTGGGAAAGCATTGACCTTGAAAGTTAGCCCCTGGATTTATAGTACTGCTTTTGATATTGTTTGTAACTATGGGTGAATCATTTAACCTTGCTTGAGCCTCAGTTTCCACAGCCATAAATGGAGAGAATTATATCACTTGACAGGTGATATCCCTTCCAGCTTGGGGCCTATCATCCTAGTAAATATTAAGTTTAAGTTTGAAAATAAAGAGAAAAGTTTTAAGTAATCATCAATGATATTCCTTTTTAAAATTTATTTATAAATAGAATTTAAGCCCAAGTTTCTCGGCCCCTCTTCACATCTCTGAATTGCAGAATATATCATCTGGGATACAGATGTGTTCATACAAATTAAGTCTTTCAACTTTTTGCTTTTCAGTTCATTCTCTGCAGGTAACACTCAATTTATTCTTCCTATATTAAGTCTTAGTAGTTGTATATGGTGTTCTCTTGGTTCTGCTCATTTCACTGTTCATTATTCTGTGTAGTTCTTTCAAAGTTGTGTTTTTGTTTTTAATTAGCCCACTCATCATTTCTTATGGCACAATAGTATTCCATCACAATCATATACCATATTTTGTTTAGTTATTTCCTAATAGGTGGCCAGCCCCTCAATTTCCAATTCTTTGCCACCACTAAAATTTGTAACAAATAGATTCTTTTTCCTTTTCCCTGAAATTATAAATTGCTCTCCAAAATGACTAGATCAGTTGACAGCTCCACCAACAGGATATAAGTGTCCAGTGTATTTCTTTAAGTAAAATAAATGATGTGGAAGAAAGAAGAAAGATAAAGCTACTGTCTTGTGGATTTTCTCCTAAGAAACCCTTAGAAAAGTATACTTAATACTCAGTTTTTAATGTTTAAAACTTATCTTCAGCAGTATTTTGTTGGAAAACTGGTGGGTTTCTTTCCATCAGTTGTGAGAAATTATAATATGGAGTCTATTTTGACTGCCTTGGAATTTTTAGTTATTGCTTTTCTATGGCTACCAGTCACTGTTAAAGTCTCCTGGGCAGCATAGATGAAGCTCATAGCTTCCAGATTCAGACTCCTCCAATGTTTTCTACTTGCCACTGACAGAGATGCTACCTCTCATTTCATTTTAATTACTATGTATGATTATACTATCCTAGGTGGTAAATTGGCAATGCAATATGAAAGCCAATAAAGTTAACATGAATATCCTTGCCTTCATAGAAACTCAATGTTCAGAAAGGAGGTGACAGTCACATAGTAGTCTGCTCTGGCTATTCCATGTATCAATATTGTGTTCAGTTCTAGGTGAGATATTTTAGGAAGAAAGGGCATTAGCAAGCCAGAGCTCAATCAGAAGTTATTGACCAGGATGCTAACAGGAGTCATAATCATAGGAGGAGTCACTGAAGGAACTGGGGATATTTTTGCCAAGAGGAGTAATTATTTAGTTGTTATATATTTAAAGGGCTATACCATGAAAGAGAGATTCAGATTTTTCTGTTTAGTCTCAGGGAATTGTCCTGAAAGCAAAGAGTTAAAGGTACAAGGAAATAGTGCAAAAGAAAGAGTTCTTGACATTAAGGCAAAAGATAGGGACTGACCTGGTCTATTGAAATTGCCAGGTCTTTCCTGGATCTAGTCCTAGGTATAAAGTCTTGTTTGCTGGTGTCTTAATCTGTAGATATTTTTCAAACATTCACCCCAAACCAAATAACTGGTCTTCTTTTCCTTTCTCATTGTTACTTGATGCCATATCTATCATACACTTTTATTTACATCAATGGTCTTGTAGCATTCATTCTAGACAAGAGTGTATTTGCTTTGGTTCACTTAGAGGGAAAGGTTATTTGGTACATTGGATAGAAAATTAACTTCCAAATCAGAAATATCAAATGCCAACTCTGAAATGAAATGAGAACATATAAACTCAAAAATAAAATACTAAGACAATTATAAGGGTATGAGAAAGAAATTTACTCAGTCTAAGACCAAGTAGTATTAAAACTTTCTAATCTAATCTTTCAGTGGTTAGTTTGTCCTACAGTCTTCTCTAGGGTAGAAGTATAATTTCCTAATTTTGGATCATTTAATGGTCCCAGAAGAAAATGTTTTCCCCTAGTTAAAACCCCCTTAGGGCCAGAGCAACATCATTAAATTCATTTTTTTTAAATAAATTATATTTTATCAATGACATGTATAGCTACATTTAACATTGTTATTTTTATTTCTTAAAACCCTTACCTGTTGTCTAAGAATCAATCCCATGTATTGGTTCCAAGGTAGAAGAGCAGTTAGGTTTAGGCAATGGGGGTTAAGTGACTTGCCCAGGATCCCACAGATAGGAAGTATATGAGATCAAATTTGAACCCAGGACCTCCCATCTCTAAACCTGGCTCCCAATTCACTGATCCACCCAGCTGTTTTCCATTCATTATTTTTTTAAATTATGATCTCCAAATTCCTTCTCTTCCTGATGCCCTTGCCTTCTTCTCAAGACAGAAAGCAATTAAATATAGACTATACATGTGCAGTTATGCAAAACATATTTCCCTATTTGTCATATTCTGAAAGAAAATAAAGACCAAAAAGCAAACATAAAATAAAATTTAAAGAATTATTCATTGATTCGCCATCAGACTCAATCAGTTTTTCCACTAAAGGTAGATAGCAGGGCATCTGGGTGGCTCAATGGAATGAAATCCAGGTCCATAGATCCATTGCCTAGTTTTTACCAATCTTCCACCTTGAAACCAATGCAGAGTATTGATTCTAAGATGGAAGGTAAGTGTTTTTTTTTAAAGAAATAAAAAATAAAGGTAGATAGCATTTTTCAGCATGTCATCTGGAATTTTCTTGGATCATTGTATTGGTGATCCGTGCACAACTGATCATTGTACAATATTGCTATTACTGTGTAAAATTTTCTCTTGGTTCTAATCATTTCACTTTGCATCAATTCATGTAAGCCATAGGTTTATATAAAAATATCCTGCTTGTTATTTATTATAGAGCAATTTATTGCAATTTATTGCAAATTATAGCGCAATATTATAGTATTCCATCATAATTATTTACCAGAATTTGTTCTGCCATTCCTCAATTGATGGAAATCCCCACAATTTGAATTCTTTGCCACCACGAAATTAATGCTATAAATATTTTTATACGTATAGGTACTTTTGACCTTTCTTTGTTCTCTTTCTGATATACTAACAATGGTATTGCTGGGTCAAAGGGCAGACAGTTTTATAGCACTTTGGTTGTAATTCCTAATCATTTTTCAAGATGATCAGACTATTTTACAGCTTCAAGAGTGCAATAGTATATGTATTTTTCCACACCTCCAACATTTGTTCTTTGCCTTTTCTGTCATATGGTCAATCTGATAAGTGTGAGGACATAACTCCTGGCTATTTTAATTTGCATTTCTTTAATTAATATTGATTTCTAGCATTTTCACATGACTACATAAAGCTTTGATCATTTTGCCTGAAAACTGTTTATTCATATTCTTTGGTATTTGTCAGTTGGGTCATCATTAGAATCAAGACTTTGCCATATAGTATAATCTTTGTCAACTTGGGCCAACTATTTAAACTCATTGATCCTTAGTTTCCTCATCTATAAAATGAGGAATGTTAGACTGACTCCAAAGTTTTTCCATTGTAAATTTATGCACCTAAGGAGAATTTCTAGTTGATTTGATGGTTGGAAGGAATCTTCCATCTGAACATACTGAGGTGAGTAAAATTCCATACTTACATTTGGGAAATAAGGAAGGCTGCTCATTGAATGGGAGTTTTTTGGTTGTCTTTCTATATTACTTAATCATCAAACTAATAAATTATCCACTGCTTGATCTAGGCATGAATTCAGAATTACAAATAGAAATCTAGATACAGTATTACAATTACCTTGAAAGTCCCATTATTGCATTCTGGATAACAAGTTCACCATAGAGTTTGAGTTATGTTCCTTTCTTTGCAAGTGAATTTCTACTCTGCATAATCAAATAATCAGCACATTTTTGTTAATCATTTACTTTGTGCCAGGCACTGAGCTGCCCAGAAATGTAGAATCTGCTTCAGTAGCAGTCATGATGTGTTTTACTGGAGGTTTATAAGAAAAAGATGAGTGTGGCAAGAGTTGCAATCATGATATCTGACAAAGCCAAAGCAAAAATAGACCTGATCAAAAGGGATAGGGAAGGTAAATATATTCTGTTAAAAGGGAATATAGACAATGAGGAAATATCACTAATCAACATGTATGCACCAAATGGTATAGCATCCAAATTCTTAATGGAGAAACTAGGAGAACTGAAGGAGGAAATAGACAGTAAAACTATATTAGTTGGAGACTTGAACCAACCATTATCAAATTTAGATAAACCAAACCAAAAAATAAATAAGAAAGAGGTAAAAGAGGTGAATGAAACCTTAGAAAAATTAGAGTTAATACACATATGGAGAAAAATAAATAGGGACAAAAAGGAATACACCGTCTTCTCAGCACCACATGGCACATTCACAAAAATAGATCATAAACTAGGTCACAGAAACATGGCACTCAAATGCAGAAAAGCAGAAACAATAAATGCAACCTTTTCAGATCATAAAGCAATAAAAATATTGATCAGTATGAGTACATGGAGAGCCGAATCAAAAATTAATTGGAAATTAAATAATATGATACTCCAAAACCTGTTAGAGAAGAAAGCAGAGAAACAATTAATAATTTCATTGAGGAAAATGACAATGGTGAGACATCCTTTCAAATCTTATGGGATGTAGCCAAGGCAGTACTTAGAGGAAAATTCATATCCCTGAGTGCACATATTAACAAATTAGGGAGGGCAGAGATCAATGAATTGGAAATGCAAATCAAAAAACTTGAAAGAGAACAAATTAAAAATCCCCAGAAGAAAATCAAAGTAGAGATCCTAAAAATTAAGGAAGAAATTAATAAAATCAAAAGTGATAGAACTATTACACTAATAAACAAGACTAGAAGCTGGTACATTGAAAAAACAGACAAAATACTGATCAATCTAATTAAAAAAAGGAAAGAAGAAAGGCAAATTAAGAGCATCAAGGATGAAAAGGGGGACCTCACCTCCAATAAAGAGGGAATTAAGGCAATCATTAAAAATTACTTTGCCCAACTATATGGCAATAAATATACCAACCTAGGTGATATGGAAGAATATTTACAAAAATTTAAATTGCCTAGACTAACAGAAGAAGAAATAGATTTCTTAAATAATCCCATATCAGAAAACGAAATCCAACAGGCCATCAAAGAACTTCCTAAGAAAAAATCCCCAGTACCTGATGGATTCACAAGTGATTTCTATCAAACATTCAAAGAACAGCTAACCCCAATACTATACAAACTATTTGACATAATAAGCAAAGAGGGAGTTCTACCAAACTCCTTTTATGACACAAACATGGTACTGATTCCAAAACCAGGCAGGTCAAAAACAGAGAAAGAAAACTATAGGCCAATCTCCCTAATGAATATAGATGCAAAAATATTAAATAGGATACTGGCAAAAAGACTCCAGCAAGTGATCAGAAGGGTCATCCACCATGATCAAGTAGGATTTATACCAGGGATGCAGGGCTGGTTCAATATTAGGAAAACCATCCACATAATCGACCATATCAACAAGCAAACCAACAAAAATCAGATGATTATTTCAATAGATGCAGAAAAAGCCTTTGATAAAATACAACACCCATTCCTATTAAAAACACTAGAAAGCATTGGAATAGAAGGGTCATTCCGAAAAATAATAAATAGTATATATCTAAAACCATCAGCTAATATCTGCAATGGGGATAAACTAGATGCATTCCCAATAAGATCAGGAGTGAAACAAGGATGCCCATTATCACCTCTACTATTTGACATTGTACTAGAAACACTAGCAGTAGCAATTAGAGAAGAAAAAGAAATTAATGGCATTAAAATAGTCAAGGAAGAGGCCAAGTTATCACTCTTTGCAGATGACATGATGGTCTACTTAAAGAATCCTAGAGATTCAACCAAAAAGCTAATCAAAATATCAACAACTTTAGCAAAGTTGCAGGATACAAAATAAACTCACATAAATTATCAGCATTTCTATATATTTCCAACACAGCTCAGCAGCAAGAACTAGAAAGAGAAATCCCATTCAAAATCACCTTAGATAAAATAAAATACTTAGGAATCTCTCTCCAGAAACAAACACAGTAACTATATGAACACAACTACACAACAATCTCCACACAACTAAAATTAGACTTGAACAATTGGAAGAACATTAACTGCTCATGGGTAGGATGAGGCAATATAATAAAAATGACCATCCTACCCAAACTCATGTATCTATTTAGTGACATACCCATGGAACTTCCAAAAAAAATTTTTTTTATGGAATTAGAAAAAAAAATAACAAAATTCATTTCAAAGAACAAAGGATCAAGGATATCCAGGGAAACAATGAAAAAAAATACAAAGGAAGGGGGCCTTGCAGTCCCAGATCTCAGACTATATTATAAAACAGCAGTCCTCAAAAAAATTTGGTACTGGCTAAGAGACAGAAAGGAGGATCAGTGGAATAGACTCGGGGTAAGTGACCTCAGCAGGACAGTATACGAGAAACCCAGAGAACCCAGCTTTTGGGATAAAAATACACTATTTCATAAAAACTGCTGGGAAAATTGAAGAACAGTGTGGGAAAGATTAGGCTTAAATCAACACCTCACACCCTACACCAAGATAAATTCAAAATGGGTGAATGACTTGAACATAAAGAGGTAAACTATGAGGAAATTAGGCGAGCACAAAATAGTGTACATGTCAGACCTTTGGGAAGGGAAAGATTTTAAAACCAAGCAAGACTTAGAAAGAGTCACAAAATCCAAAATAAATAATTTGGAATACATCAAATTAAAAAGTTTTTGTACAAACAAAACCAGTGTAACTAAAATCAGAAGGAAAGCAACAAATTGAGAAGCAACCTTCATAAAATCCTGACAAAGGTTTTATTACTCAAATTTACAAAGAACTAAGCTGGTTGTACAAAAAAATCAAGCTATTCTCCAATTGATAAATGGGCAAGGGACATGAACAGTCAGTTCTCAGCCAAAGAAATCAAAACTATTAATAAGCACATGAAAAAGTGCTCTACATCTCTTATAATCAGAGAGATGCAAATCAAAACAACTCTGAGGTATCACCTCACACCTAGCAGATTGGCTAACATGACAGCTATGGAAAGTAATGAATGCATGAGGCGATGTGGCAAGGTAGGGACACTAATCCATTGCTGGTGGAGTTGTGAATTGATACAACCATTCTGGAGGGAAATTTGGAACTATGCCCAGAGGGTGATAAAAGACTGTCTGCCCTTTGATCCAGCCATAGCACTGCTGAGTTTGTACCCCAAAGAGATAATTTGGAAAAAGACTTGTACAAGAATATTCATAGCTGCGCTCTTTATGGTGGCCAAAAATTGGAAAATGAGGGGATGCCCTTCAATTGGAGAATGGCTGAACAAATTGTGGTATATGTTGGTGATGGAATATTATTGTGCTAAAAGCAATAATAAAGTGGAGGAATTCCATGGAATCTGGAACAACCTCCAGGAAGTGATGCAGAGAGAATGGAGCAGAACCAGGAAATCATTATACACAGAGACTGATACACTGTGATTCAATCGAAGGTAATGGACTTCTCCATTAGGGACAATGCAATGTCCCTGAACAATCTGCAGGGATCTAAAAAACACTAAACACAAGCAGAGGATAAACTGTGAGAGTAAAAACACCGAAGAAAAGCAACTGCTTGGCTACAGGGGTGGAGCGGATATGACTGAGGAGAGACTAAATGAACACTCTAGAGCAAATACTAACAGCACTGAAATGGGTTCAAATCAAGAAAACATGTGACACCCAGTGGAATCATGCGTCAGCTATGGGAGAAGTGGTGGGAGGGGAAGGGGAGGGAAAGAAAATGATTTTTGTTTCCAATTAATAGTGTTTGGAAATGACCAAATAAAATAATGTTTAAAAAAGAAAGAAAAAGATGAGTGCCTACATTTATCTATGTGTAAATGTTTTTCTTTTCCAAAGTGCTCCTCAAACATATAGACAGATGCACACTGCTACTATGGACAGAGTCAAGCTCTGGAGAGACCATTAATTAATATAAAATTTTCATGAATATAAACAAATACTAAACAGAAATATGAATCAGTAATTACCTGCTCACTGGACTGTACCTAAGTTGAATAATATCAACAGCTTATTTGGGAATAAACAATGAAACATTCAATCAAATCCAAATATCCTTCTTGAGATTAATTTGAATAAGATGAGTAAAGACAACTAAAAGGGTTTCAAATCACTAACCCCATACAGTCTAGTCAGTCCCTTAAAGTCCATGCATTGGATAAGTCTAGTGACATTAAAGGTATTAAGGTTTTTTTATTCTTGTAATATTTATAGCCACTGTCAGAAGAGGACCCTAGTCACTTTCCCCTTTTACACATCCCTATGATCCCTTTTGCATGTTCCTATCATAGTCGTTCTTCTTGCAAATTTCTAAGCTGTTAATAAAAAAAAACCCATCATTCCTTGTTCCCTATTCTATACCCCCCTTTATAGTCCTATACAATATTATACCTGAAACTCTGAACTCCCAAGAGATTATCCCAGAAAACTTCTGTGTAGGTCTCCCTTCCTGCCGATATTCCTACCAGCAGTTTTTCTCATATATGAAGAAAAGGAGATCATTTCCTTTCACAAGGGACCAGTTTTCTCTCATAGCCTATAAAGAAAGAACACATTAGATTTTTCTGTCTCAGGAAAATGGGTTTATAGCTCGTGTATATTTACACTAGAGCATTTTCAACACTGAAAAATTCTTTTGTATTGAATCCTCAGAGCACTAAGTTTCACATAAGAGATTCTCCAGGGAATAAAGAAATCACTCTCTTACTTTCAGAGCAAGAGAACTTCCATGAAAGCCCTTAAAGTGTGAGGGGATCCTCATGCTGTATTTCAAGTAAGTAACTCAGAAAGATTCATTACAAATTGAATCATCTGTATACCACAGCTTGGGCAGAGAAATATCCAACTCATATTTGTTGTCCCCTGAGTCTAAAGACTAGTGGGATAGGAATGACAATACTTCTCCATAACTATTTCAATTTGCTGTAGTGATTTTTTTTTCTCCAAATGGTAGAAGCTTTCTTTCAGGGCTGCTTCTGGAAGCATCTAAAGCAAAGGTTTTTAACTTAGGGTCTGTGGATCCTTGATAGGTCTATGGATAGATTAAATGAATCTGTGGATGTGGATATAAACAATGACATTTTTATTTACACTCATTTTGGATTGAAATGAATATTTCCTTCATATGTCCACAGATATAATATGATATAGCCAATATGTGTAATATATGTATATAAATATGTGTTTGTATATGTATGTATATGTATATACAATTATATTATATATATGATATACATTTTAAAATAATCTGATAAATTTTTAGCCTTTTTGGATAGCCAAAAGAAGTCCACAACATGACAAAGGTTGAGAATTAGAGGGGAAAGTTAAGATCTGGGGAAGTTAAAGGAAGCTCATATACACATTCATTTGTTCTGAAAATACCATATTCCATTTAGACAGCTAGAGATTTGTTGTCTCCTCCACCTCTCCCCATGTTAAGTATCCCTAGTTTCTCAGTTTTATGCTTCCTGTCTGTGGAAACTATTAGAATTAATAGTGCTAAATCTGGAAGGAATCTTATAAGCCCTCTACTCCTATCCTTTCCATTTTACTTAGTCCCAGAGATAGGAAATGAGTTCTTCAGGAAAACATAGATGGTAAATATTTGAAGTGAAATTTGAACTCAAGCCTACCTGAATGCAAAATCCCAGTCCTGTTTTTATTATGACAGAGAGGTACTTTATAGCACCTGTTAAGTAACCATAAAAATAAATATTGAACCTATAGTTTCATTGCTATAAGCTACTCCTACAAATGCAGGATGTTACTTTCTTTGTAACTTAACATAGAAAATTCCTAGTGAACCAAGTGCTTTGGTGACTTTCCCAGTATGTCACAATCAATATAAATGTATGTGTAATAATACATGTCTATGTGTATTATTATACATATATTATTAGATGTGTATTAGATGTGAATTTAGTTCTTCCTGATTCTGATGTCAATCCTATATCCTCTCTGACTCAGGTTCTTTTTTTTCCTGGCACATAGTAGGCACTTAATAAATGCTTGTTGATTGTAATTAAATGAGTTCTATGAATTTAAATTTACAATTTGAATTTAAGTCTTCTGAATTCAATGGCTTAATATATTACAACAAAAATCTAAAAAAATCTACCCTAAACTCTCAATGAGATATCTTTTTTACAAATTGCAATACTCATGATGACATTTATATTAGTCGATTTAAGAAATTACTTACAAAACACTTTCAAAATATTTTCTCAGCACTTTTGAAGGTTACAATATTTTGTCTTGCCCAGGAGTCAAATAATTTCATTGCATTAAAGAAAGTAGAAGTATAGGGAAATAGTTTGGATTTGTGCTTATTACAAAAATAAACTTAGATAATTAAGACACTACTTTTAAAATTGAAAATAAAAATCCTGAGGATAATTATTCCTGCAAAATAAGCAGCACTCACATCCTGCTCTTTTGCCTCATATCAGTTTGGAGGAGGCTTTGGATTCATTGCAATGTTGGGTTGGTGATCAATTTTTGTCTGTTTTTTGTTTGTTTTTAATCATAAGGTTCAATGTCTTAAGGCTGGAATATTGACAATTATCATGACATGCAGTGGGAATAAAAGCAAAGAAAAGCTATTTTAGGGCCAATTCATTTGACTACATAACTTATGGGGTGAAATTGAATAAAGGCAGAATCTGGTGACAGTTTGAAAGAAAAGGAATTGCTGATCGGTTTTCATTTCTTGCTTTATATGCATCTGGTACAGTATTTGAAGAAGGCATTTATCTCCTCGTACTTGTACAAGTAGGTACAGCTGCAACAGCATCACTCTATGTATTCATTTTGTTTAACCAGGAAAAGCTTAATGCTGTCTTGTTATTCACCTTTCTTCCAGACAATTCAATCTGCCTCCAATAAGTTACAGCTTAAATAAACATGCAGAAGAGGTATTTAGTATTTGTTAATTCATTTTCTTTCCCCAAGATATTTTAGAGAGAAAGTAGGAGAGAGTGAGTGAAAGCAATACTATGCACTTTGTACTAAATTGTTAATGGCAGACATGGTTTCATAAGTATTAATTTCTCTATTCATCTCTTCAAGGGGAACAAAATATCTCTTCTTTTACTTATTGAGCCTATGTAGGGGTGCTCTGTGTATAATGGGGGCAATCTGAACCTCTCTTCATTTACTCTGTGTACCTCAGTATAAATGCAGATTTTGAACCTTAGACTTCATTCCCCAGAAGTCCTTGGTATTCCCAGAATTCCCTATAATCTCTCCTGCGTCTCCACATTGGCGAGATCATGTTATTGGTATTTAACTGGCAGTAACACCTGCCTCACTCTCTCTCTTCTTGCATGATGGAGCATCAGCAGTGATGGTGGTGATCGTCTCATTTGTCATAAAATATAATATCTTTGTCAGGCATTTAAATCCCCTTACAACGTGATTCCAGCCTACCTTTTTGGTTTTAGTTCTCAGGGCTTCACTTTCTATCATCTAATTTCCAGCCAAATAGGCCATTTGCCATTATCCATGTAGATCATTCCTTGCCTGCCTCTCTCCTTTTGTGCATGTCCCTTGCCTTAAAATCTGAATGGGTATGTGAGCACTGCTTTGGAGGACCCAAATGGAGACCAGTGAGGTGCGGCATGAGTACAAATAGGCTTTAATTCAGAGTGATTGCAAAGGAGGGGGGGAGGCTATCATCAATGAAATGTGCTCCTCATGCATCAGCAGTGAGTGATAAACCTTGATTGTTCAGGATGGAGCTACTGGTATACTTTCAGGGTGGATAAAAAGGGAGCAGCTGGGAGGAACCTCTGGTGGGCAGCCTCAGGGAGGATGTGGCTGAGGGTCACACAAGATTGTCAGGCATGGATGGGGCATAATCAGCATCGCTGAAAGGAACACTCAAACCACGTGATCATGGATCCATTTGTTCGCTTGTGTGTTTAAGCAGGGCAAGCTGTACAGGCAAAAACCTATGTCCTCTCTGGCTGACTGACGTGGGTTGAAAAAAAAAAACTTAGGTCAGAGTACAGGATGTGGTTGAGATATTAAAAGGGAGAGGCAATGAGCCAAATCCTAGGACTTATAATTACAAGAAGAAACATGAAGTTGCAAAGCTTAGTATGTCTTTGGTACAGGAATGGCTACCAGTAACTTGATGGCTTCTCCAAGATAAATAATATTACTTCATTTAAAACTTTAGTATTCCCAGTAGAAAATATTATACAAGCCAGCATGTAAATTAGATACAAATATTTCCATATTTTATCTATCAGATTGTTATAATAGCAAGAGTAAAGGTGAAATGTATTTTAAAAGGTCAATAATTATCAGCAGCTCTGATCCAAAGACTAATGGTAAGTTTGATATTAACTTCATAATTTTAAAGGCAGCTTAAGATAAAGCCTATTCAGAATGTTAATTTTTAACAATGTGTGAAATTATTCAAAGCATAAGACAACTTTGTTATACTGGCCAGACAGTATATTTTTCTCTAAGTTAATGAAAATGACATGTTTTCCCTAAGAATGTTTGTTTTTAAAGCTCAATATTTTGGTTGCCTGGTGACATGATTGCTTTTCTTATTTAAAAGTAAATGAGGCTTTGTCTATTGAATATGGTGGGATATGTCCACACTACTAGAGATGACTTATGTGTAGTTCAGTTTTCACAATGAATTGTGTAGTGAACAGGAAGCCAGCACATTTTTCTTAACCAATTATTGTTGGTGGATTTCTAAATAAACTTCTCATTTGCCCTGTATGGATTATGGGTAGCCTATTTAATGGATTTGACCAAAGCCTTGAAATTTTGGGGGCTGTGACCCCAAAAGCCTTCTGGGCTTGCAGGGGAGAATTGTGGCATTGCAGATTTCTGGTAAGTTTGAAAATCTTTGTGCTTAAATAACTACATTATTGTTTTCTAATTCACTTACATCCCAACTCTTTTTAAGTTTACCTTTTAAATTTGATGATGTAAACTAAAAATATAAATACTGACTTTCTAAATATAATGCTTTAATAGATTTCAAATCACAAGAATTCAATTCATGTCATAAAAAACAATTAAGCTCTTAGTGTGTTCAATGTACTGTGTTAAACCCTGAAAATACAGAGGAAAAAATTGTTATGGTCTCTGAATTGAAGCAGCTTACATGTTAGCTAACAGAATGTAAGCTGCTTCAATTCAGGGACCATGCCATTTTTCTCCTCTCCAGTACCCATCAAATTGAAACTTCCTTTAACCGAGATATGCAACAGTTTTGGTATAGATTTGAAATAAATGATTGACAAAAAGATATAAGAGGAATTGACTTAAAACTCAGTAATGTCTTTAGTTCTCTGGAAGAGATGTTTTCCTAACCCAAATTAGACTAGATTTATAGAAATGTACATGTGAGAAAAATTAATATTGGAATTTCAATTTTACTTAATGATATTTATATGAGAAATCATTTATTTTCTCTAAAATCAAGCTGAAACAGTGCAGGCCTTAAGAATGGACTGGAATTCAATAACTCCCTGAAATTCAGTCTCTTAATGTCCCAGAGTAGGGTGAATCTGTCCATATTTCTCTAGCTAGTGAACTTTGACTCACTGTGAAAGCAGGATGTGTCTGGCATTTTCTTTATTTGGTAATGGCTTATCTTCCCTGTGATAAAGTTATGAGAGAAAAGTTGAGGTCTCTAAGTCCAAATTCTCTTTCAAAATATCTACCAGTGGAGACTGTCAGGAGAGGTCCAATGGATGAGCCATGAAACCAATTGGAAAAATGGTACATCTTCTTCTAAAAGTTAGAGTCAGGACTTACTGTATGTCTTTTCCATGTAGGAGGCCAATATAAAAGATTCATCCTTTGTATGTTCCCATTAATAAGTAATGTTTTCTTAGGTAAATGGTATATTATTTATTGGTTAAAATTTGTGACCCTACATACAGAAAATATTTTGAAGAAGAGACTTTTTAATGTTCCTTGACTACTTAGCCAACACCCTCCTGGGACCAAAATAAATAAAAGCTCCTAAATTATAAACTGCTTAACATAGTGTAGCTATGCATTACTTTAATTACAGATTTGTAGCCCCTTAGAATTGAAAAAGTAAAATAAATAATGAAATAAATCTAGGAGAGTATAGATTTTCAATATAATAGGATGAATAGACTATAGAGGGTGCTTAGTTATCTATGTGATATTTTTAAAACAGATTTCTCTTTTCACATAATTTTTATATAATCAGTTTTATAGGTTGGCTTTTATTACCATAATACAAATTAATAATCAAGATACATATATAGATGGTTTAATCCCTAGTTTTTGTCTTATGAGTTATAATGATAATATAATAAGAGTAACTTGAATGAAGAAATGTTTTTTGTCTATCAGATATGTAAAGAACATTGTAGAATAGGTATTAAGTAGAATACAAAGGTAATTAAGAAATTATTTCTG